>NC_051333.1:1540000-1787921 GCF_015220235.1 Choloepus didactylus
ATGATTCTGGCTTGTTCCCCTTTAAGAGCTCTTAGCTCTTGTTAGCTATAGAGACAGGGTCGGTCTGTTGCCATGGAAACTGCAGCTGGAGTGAGGAAGGGAAAGGAGACTGATGAATGGGCAGAGACTGGAATTTCCCAGTTCTGAAAGTAGATTGTGTGGAATCAAAGTCACACACTGGCACACAGTTTTCAATAAACATTTTTGAGACGAATGAATGAAATTGGGAAGTCTTGACAAGTGACCTATCTCCCACCCTCTTTCCTCATTTGTAAAATGAGAATAGTCTCCCTACAATGAAGGAGGTTTCAATTAAGATCATGCAAATACAACCTTTTGCACAGAACCAGGCACTTTATAAAATCAAAAATTTCTCAAATGTGGGCTTCAAATCTGCTTTAAAATTACTTGGAGGTTCTTACTTATAAATTCCGGCTACCTTTTTCCTTTCCTCCCCCAGTTCTCTTTCTAAGGGGAATGAAATCATCTCTCCTCCCCAACGTAACACATTGTCATCTCCCTAGAGTTGCCAGTTAAAACATAGGACACCCAGTGTATCCAAATGGGACATACTGATGCTAGAAAGAAATCAGTGTTTATCTAAAATTAAATTTAACTGCGTGTCCAACATCTGTCTTTGCTAAATCCGAGAACCCTACTTCTCATACCAAGCTACTGTGTGACAAATGAAATATAAAATTTATTTTTATCAGGTAATCTTCTATCAGTTGCTTCCTTTCACAGCAACTCTAAGTCCAGACCACAGAGAGCCCTTTTCAAGACTTCATGCAACAGTCATTTGAGAACTATTCACTGATCATCTATCCACGGCCGTGGTTCTAGGCGCAGTGGATACTGCACTAAGTATCTGCCCTCTGAGAGCTTTCATTGCAGCTATAGCATCATCTATCTTTTCCCCAGAACATAATGAAATCTACTCAAAAATACAGTTTAATAAAAGTCAAAAATTGAAATGTATTTTCAAGGATAATCTTATTGCCTAGATCACAATGTAAAAGTAATATGTTCAAAAACACATTTCAACAAGCTTCGAGAACATTCGCGCAAAGCTAAGGGACGGCCTAGGTTGGGCCAATCGCTCGCCGTCTATTTCCGGTTCCGGCTGCGGGCTTCCTGAGGACAGGGCTTGTCTCCCTTTACCAGTGGTTTCCCAGGCGCCCTGGCGCAGGACCTGGAGCGGAGCGCGTGCGCACTACGTACGTGCCCCCTGACCTGGCGACGCCTCTTCCCGGCTCCCACCCCAGTCCGTCTCCGCGAGTGGGGCATGACAGAGAGAGCCGCAGCGGTGAGAGCGTAGAGAACGGAGGCGATGGTTCTAAGGCCCATTCTCCTCGGAGAAGCCGGGCGAGTAGGCCGCAGCAGGACGAGTGCGGGATCACCGAGGCTTCCGCTTTGGCCGAGAGCCGCCGGCGGCCGCCTCCGCGCACGCGCAGAGCCTGGGCCCGCGCCCGTGGGGCCGTCGCGGGTGAGGGTCGCCCCGCGCCTCGGCGGCTGCTAGGTCCCGGGAGGCTGGGGCGCTCGCGTCATGGAGCCTCTTCGGGGGCCCGAGCTTCCTCTCCTTGGGGCCGCGCCGTCCCGGAGGCCTCGTCCGCACCGGGCCCGTCGGAAGTCGGGCCTTGTGACCTGCACGAGCCCGTTTCTTCTCGCGCTGGACGCCCTCTCCGCGCCCCAGGGCCGCTCCTCCCCGAAGGCGTCCTGCCCCTCCGCCAGGATCCTGGAAGCCGGGGATAGGCCTCCCGAGAGCAGCGCCCGGGGCTCCGCAGAAGTGGTATTTCCCGCTGGTGGCGTCGGCTTGACCGTGAGAAAGCCTGCGAGGCGCCCGGCAGTGAGCCCGGGGAACGGCCTCTCGTGGGAATTGGCTGTTGGGATACCCTTTGGACACTGTTATTGAGGTGTAATTTACACACCGCAGAATCTACCCACTGTAGATTTTTAATTTCAGTTTGTGGCGATGTGCAGCCGTCACCGCAGTGGTCCCATCACCCTAGAAATTCCCGGGAGCCAGTCGTGGGCCCAGCCAGTATCGCTTTAGATCAGCCTTTTCTGGACTTTTTATGATTCTTCCCTGTGTGAGCTTTTGCAGCTGGCTTCCTTCACTTAGCTTAACGCTTTTGAGGTTGGCCCATCTTGTAATGTGTACCACGAGTTCTGTCTGCCTCTTTTAAAAGATAGTTTTGGTTCAGAGCTCTTCTGGGAAATTCAGATGAATTATGAAAGACTCTGTTGACTTTGTTCAGCAACTGGAGGAGTGCTGTTTCCCCTCCTGCTTGTGTTTTGCCCGGTGTTGCCAATTTATGTTTTCCCTGGATTGAACGTATTTAATTAGGATTTTCAGATTTATTAGCACAGTATGTTAGGGAGCTTGTTAAGGATGCAAAGTTTGTTGATTGCCTGAGTTAGCTTTGGAGCCAGGCCCCAATTACCTGAGTGTGGACAGCCACTCAACTTCTGTTTGCAGGGGATAATAATTGTTTCTGGGTTAAATGAGTTATTGCATGAAAAGCACATATTCCAGCTTAAAAAGTTAGTTGTTATCCTACAGGGATTCTTACTGTAAGGATAGTGGGTGATGGATCAAATAGCAGTGTGTGCTGTTGTCATTCACTGGGCTAGAATTTGAAATCATGTCCAGAAGCCTGTTTTTATGTCATAGAACAATTTGTGGTGCATAAGAATTATTTACTCCTTAGGAGTTGGAAGGAAGTTCTTTTGATAGTTTTGCTATTTTATGTTTTTCTAGGAAATTGTGCATTTCCTTCACATTTGCAGGTTTGCTAGGTTAAAATTAAATGGTGTGATGAGAGTGTAGGCTATGGAAGCAGAAACTAGGGTTAGATTCCTGAGCTCTTACCAGCTATGGGGCCTTGGGCAATTTGCTTAATCTCCTGAGGCCCCAATTTCATCCACAAAATCAGCCACAATGGCATCCTACCCTCTGGTTGTCAGGAGGATTTAATCGAAATCTTGTGCTTAGCACAGCACCTGGCTCATAGGGAAAGTTCTATAACTGTCAGCTGTTGTTATTTTTGTTATGCATGGTTCTTTCCTATTAAGACCGCTCAGGGATTGTAAACCTCTGTGAACTAGTTAATTAAAACGAACTGGGAAACCTTCCACTGTTTTCTAGCCTTGGAACATTTTATGGAAGAGAAATTACTTGTTCTTGAAAGTTTTAAGGAAGTTTCCATTCCTACTCAAGTCACTTTTTAAAGCTGTGCTTTTTCTTCTTTTTTTTTTTTCCTTTTTTGGGGGCAGGGGGTACCTTTTATGTACCCCCCTTCATTTTACTGAGAGTTCTAAGCTTAATACCACAAAACAGAGGTTGGCAAAGCTTTCTTGTAAAGGGGCAGATAGTAATATTTTAGGCTTTGTAAGCCATACACATTCTGTTGAAATTACTGAACTTTACCGTTGTACTGTGAAAGCAGCCATAGACAATATAGAAACAAATGGGTGTGGCTGTGTTCAGTAAAACTTTCTTATGGATATTAAAATTTGAATTTCATATATTTTCCCTTTTTTTTAAACTATTTAACCAATTTTTTATTCAACCATTTTTTTACATTATGTGGGCTGTACAAAAACAGGTGGCAGGCTGAAGTTGGCCCCTGGGCTGTAGTTTGCTAAACCCTACCATAGAATTTCATAGCATAGTGACTTAATGGTGTGATGTGCAGTCAGAAAGAAGTGGGTTTAATTCTGCTAAGAATTAACTGGGTGTACTGGAGCAAGTTACTGCATCACTCTGAGCCTCATGTTCTTCACTTTGCAAATGGGCAGTAGATATCCTTCCTTCCTCAGGCTGTTACGTTGAGTTAATAATACACGTGAGGGGACTTGCCCTGTGCTGGGAGCGCAGTGAACTCAGGTTAGCTATCGCAGGTTCTTTCTTGAGAGGCAAACAAGGTAAATGCTAGAAGGTGGAGCCGGATGTCCTGGGTTTAAATCCTGGCTACCTGCTAGCCATGTGACTTTGGGTATGTCACCCAATTCTTCTTTGTGTCTCCAATTCCTCCTTTGTAAAATAGGAATTATAATAGTACCTACCTCAGATGGTTGTCCTGAAGATTAAATAAGCTAACACTTCTGAAGTTCTTCAAAAAATTCCTGTAGCCAATAAATTCCCAATTAATATTAGCTTATTTTATTTCAAAATAAGGCATATTCGGGGTTGAAAATATTTAATCCTCCTAAACATTAGTTAAAATGACAGGCCTTTTTATCTTAAGTTAAAATGACAGACCTTCTTATCTATTGTCTGAAGACATACAATTTATAAAGCATAGGAATATTTATTCCTTGGAAGTGTGAAGAGAGTTGCCCATAAATGGCAAGGGCTTAGAGCTCTATTTGGAGAAAGCACTCCCTTGGCATTTGCCAGGTTTTTTATTATCTGTCTTCATTTCAAGAATGATCCATTTCATTATGGATTTCAAATTTAATAGCCTAGAAATGTGCCAAGTTGTGACTGAGACCTCAGGCTTAGGAGTCTGACAGATTTGGGTTTGATTCCTGGCTCTTCCATTTGCTAGCATATAACCTGGAACAGGATTTTAAATTCTCAAGGCTCCCCTCTCATCTGTAAAACCTGGATAATAATAGCCTCTACTTCATAGAGTTGTTAGGAGGATTAAATATAATAATGTGTATAAAGTGCTTGGTGCCAGGCCTTCCCATTGTAAAATTTTAAATAATGGTAGCTATTACTTTTATTATCCTCCAGGGCACCCTCAAAGTAAGACCCATCTGAGATTGAAAGCCATTTTCTGGGTTCTTAAATGGGCAGCCTTCCCTCTTATGTAGGTTTGGAATGCTCTACAGTACTATAGAATTATTTGTTCTTAGGAGGTTGCCCTCCTGAACCTGTTAGTCATCAGTTTATGTTTTCTCAGGGAAAAAAGGGGGCCGTTCCTAGAAGATTTTCAGTGTGATACATAGGATTGTGTTATGAGGTAGTAAGCAGTAAGTCAGAAAGACCAGGTTTAAATCCTGGCTCTCTTTCCCCATTCAGTTAGATAACTTACCTTCTGAACTGCAAATTGCTCGATTATAAAGCAAGGATATTAGTTCCAACCTCTTTAAAGTTGTTGGGAGAATTCATTCAGATATATATTTTTTAATAATAGCTTATAATTAATATAACACAGAATTACCTATTTAAAGTGATGAACAATTCAATGGTTTTTAGTATGTTTACAGACTCATGCAACTCTGTCAATTTTAGAACATTTTCATCACCCGAAAAAGACACTCACTCCCCATTAGCCTAACCCTTCCTGCCCCATTCCCTCGACAACCACTGATCTACTTTCTCTGTAGCTTTGCCTGTTCTGGACGTTTCATGTAAGTGGAATCCTGCAGTATGAGCTTTTGTGACTGTCTTCGACTGAGCTGCTTTCCAAGGCTCTTCCATCCATGTGGCAATGTGTCATTACTTTGTTCCTTTTCATTGCCAAATAGTGTTCTGTTGTATAGCACATTTTATTTATCCATTCATCAGTTTTTGGGCTTTTATGTTGTTCTGTTTTGGCTGGCATTAATAATGCTGTATAAATGTTTTTGTACAAGTTTTTGTGTGGAATATGTTTTCATTTCTCTTGGGTATATACCTAGGAGTGGAATTGCTGAGTCATACAGCAACTCTATGTTTAACCTTTTGAGGACCTGCCAGGTGTTTTCCAAAATGGCATCTAGATAATTTTAAGACACTGGATTTAATCCAGAACTTGGCATAGAGTGAGTACCCCAATGCAAGTTAGCTATTCCTGTAACACATTTTCATTATAAGAAACGGTTCTTGAAAGCCACTCTTCTAATTTAACTAACGGAATTGACAAGCCTTCTATCTTTAATACCCTGGAACAGTTTGTGCATACTAAGAATAATTAGTTCTTTGGCCATTTGAAGCACACTTCCATCAAACTGAGATTTTTTTATTTAGTTCAGTTTTATTGCAATATATTCTCATACCATACAGTCATCCATGGTGGACAATCAACTGTCCACAGTACCATCATATAGTTGTGCATTCATCACCCCAATCTATTTTTGAACATTTTCCTTAACACCTGAAAGAATAAAAAAAAGGTAAAAAAGAACACCCAAATCACCCCCCCTTCCCACCCTATTTTTCATTTAGTTTTTGTTCCCATTTTTCTAGTCATCCATCCATACACTGGATAAAGGGAGTGTGATCCACAGGTTTTCACAATCACATCATCACCCCATATAAGCTACATTGTTATACAATTGTCTTCAAGAATCAAAGCTACTGGGTTGCAGTTTGATAGTTTCAGATATTTACTTCTAGCTATTCCAGTACAGTAAAACCTTAAAAGGGATATCTATATAGTACATAAGAATGCCCACCAGAGTGACCTCTCAACTCCATTTGAAATCTCGCAGCCACTGAAACTTTATTTTGTTTCATTTCCCTTCCCCCTTTTGGTCAAGAAGATGTTCTCAATCTCATGATGCTGGGTCCAGGCTCATCCCTGGGAGTCATATCCTGCATTGCCAGGGAGATTTACACCCCTGGGAGTCAGGTCCCACGTAGAGGGGAGGGCAGTGAGTTCACTTGCTGAATTGGCTTAGCTAAAGAGAGGCCACATCTGAGCAACAAAGAGGTGCTCAAGAGGAGACTCTTAGGCTCAATTATAAGCAGATTTAGCCTCTCCTTTGCAGTAACAAGCTTCATAGGGGCAAGTGCCGAGATAGAGGGCTTAGCATACATCAAACTGAGATTTTAAGTAATTTCTGTTTCCCTAGATGATAATGGTTTTTAAAAAAATGATTTCTCATAGAATTCTATAGCCTAGTGGCTGAAGAGTCAGGCCTCTGAAGTCACTAGGTGGGCAACTTTGGGTGGGACTTCATGAGCCTCAGTTTCCTTGTATGTTTAATAGAGGTGATGAGGCTGCCTCTTTCGTGGGTACTCCAAGGATGAGCTGCAAGTGCATGTAATGCTTGATGCAGCATCTAGGGCACAGGAAGTGTCTGCTGAATATTAGCTTTTATCTCATGGAGCGTGTATGGCCAAAATGCCTGTGCCTAGGTAATTAAAACAAACCAGAAAGTATTGAGACTTGGAAATTCTTTTTTTCTGGGAAAATTTTTCATAATTCTTTCTCCCCTACCCCACCCCCTCTTCTTTTGGTTGTCAATTTTGGTTTTTTTTTCCTTGAAAAATCTCCTTTACAATAAAATTTTCATACTGATTAGTCTACATAAATCATATTTAATGTATTTTGCTTAATTTTAATAGGTAATATATATGGTTCAAAATTCAAAAAGGAGAAAAAGGTACACAGTGAAAATTTCCTTCCCATTTTCCCATTATTCAACCACCAGTTCCTTTCCGTGTAGATAACCAGTATAACTAGTTTTGTGAATATCTTTCCAAAGTTATTCTATGCATATGCAAGCAAATATGTATATACATGTTTCTCTTTTTATTTAGCAAAGCATACTGTCTACTAGTCAATATATTGTGCTGTTTACTTGAGAATGTATCTTGAAGATCATTCCATAAGAGTATCTCATTCATTTTTTATGGCTGTAGAATTTTTTATCTTACATACATGACAAAATTTATTTAACCAATCCCGTTTATGAAAATTTTGGACACTGTTAAAATTTGTAAAATCTACATCACTTATCAGCATCTGGTTTTCTGCTTTCTGATTCTATTTGACTTTCATCTCAATGACTGTCTTTTTCCCATTCTCCTTAGATTTATCTTGTGATGGCCTTTGGCAGAAACAACCAGATAAGAAGACATTTTCTCCCCTGGCCTGATGATCTGCATTGCGGAAGCCAAATTAACTCTCCATATCATTCACTGTCGTCATCACCTGGGTCACTGACGTGTGAGTGTGTGTGGAACTAATGCCGTTTTTCAGGGATCGGAGATGTGGGTAAGCTCCGAATGCAGGTCTCACCTGGAGAAATTCCTGCAGGGTCTAGAAGGTTGTGGTTGTCAGGAATCCCCAGTCCTTACACGGCCTACAGGATGCTGCAGTGTCTGTCCTCTCTCCACTTCTCCAGCCTCATCTCGGGCCGTTCTGTATTCCAGCTCCACGGGTCTCCCTGCTGCTTTCTGCCTCATAACCCGTGTTCACACTGTTTGCAGGTATGGAGTGGCATTCCTCTCCACCTGGACCAGTCACGCTTCCCATTCTACAGGCACACGGTGTCTTGCATCATGTTTGTTACTTGCCGCTTCATATTATTTGCGTGGTTATCGTGTTTGGCTTCA
Organism: Choloepus didactylus; assembly: GCF_015220235.1. Taxonomy (NCBI): domain Eukaryota; kingdom Metazoa; phylum Chordata; class Mammalia; order Pilosa; family Megalonychidae; genus Choloepus; species Choloepus didactylus. Next base: position 1,548,279 of record NC_051333.1, read on the forward strand.
TCCATGACCTGTAAGCCCCATGAAGGCTGAGACTGCGTCTCCTTTGTTTATCACTGAATCCCTGGTGCCTGCATGTAGTTGATGCTCAGTGCTTATTTGTTGAATGATTGAATAAGTGAATGCCTACCATTTTGCCAGTTCAAGATTAGAGCTTTCTGGCTACTTGAGAGAAAAGTGGAGGAATAACTTGACATTTTCCAAATAAGTAAGACATTTTCATTAGCATGTTATGTTTGACTTCTGAATGTTTGTGCTTCCTCTGAGGGAAGGTGCTCAGTGCACTCTTGGATAGGGACATGTAAACTGAATTTTGGGGAGCTGAGCCTTCCTGGCATGGCACAGGAACTCCTAGTGCTGAACCCTAGCACCGTTTACCATATGTGACATACGGGTGATTTTCCTTTTATAACATGTGATTCATGACAGGATGGTCCTTTGCCTATTTTTAAATCTTATATGTAATTAATTGTGTTCAGGAATCATCCTTTAATATTTAAATTTAGATCAGCTTTTGTGAGAGAGTTGCTTGCCTTAAATTTGAATGTTTGGCTTTATATTTTCCTTAAATTCCTTGAGAGGGTTAAAAAAAGAAAAAGTTTTTCCTTAAGGAAAATTTGTTAGCATTATTGAGGGACTATATACAAGCTTGTATACTCAGATATTTACCTGTCCAGCACTGAATGTATGTACAAGAGTCCTAAATAGGGAAGAACTGGTTTTCTTTATTTATTGTACAAAGTAGTATTTATCTTAATCTGATCATATATGCAACATTCCAGCTATGTGCTGATGAATTCCAGAGTCAGACCTCTAGGAAAGACTCTCCAGACTAGCCACTGAACATCTTCACTTGCTTAAGTCATAAGCATCTCAGATGAAGCGTATCCAAAGACAGCTCTTGATTTTATGCTCTTCTCTTGCCCAAACCAGTGTCTCCTAAAGACTCACTAAATTAATAACACCTCTGTCCATCCAGTTGTCCAAACCAGAAACCTGGGAATCATTTCTGATACCTTTTTCCTTTGTCACCCATATGCAGACAATCAGCAGGTTTTGTCACTTTTGTCTCCAAAGTTCATCTTGATTCTGTTCCCTTCTCCCTGTCTCCACGGCCACCATGCTAGTTCAGACCACTGTCATCCTTTGCCCAGACAGCAGTGACAGCCTGCTGACCAGTCTTCCCAACTGCTTTCACGCCCATCTCCAGTCCCCTAGTTCTCCACAGATCATCTTAAAGTGGATTCTGGCAGACCTTATTTAAATGTCTTTAGTGGCTCCCCATCACATTTAGGGTTAAATGCAAGATACTTATCTTGGGCTACAGTTTCTAAAGGGCTATCTCTTGCATACCTCTGTAACCTCGTATTGTACCCTCGACCCTATTCCTGCTGTCCTCCAGCTATTCTGGCATCTTTTCTGTTTTTCCCTTTATGATCTTTATATATTGTCCCTTCCTCTGTTGAGACATTCTTCCCCTTGGCTCTTTCTTAAAATTCAGTGTTGGCTCCTCTTGCCCAGAGAAACCTTCCCTGACTATTCTGTTAAAAGTTTATCTACCACATATGTGTACACCCTTCATTTCAGCACCCTGGTTTTTGCTTCAGAGCACTCCCCACATTTGTTAAAGGTATATTTTGTTTGTCAGCTTACACGTATGTCTATTCCCAGCTAAACTGAAGCTCTGAGGGCATAATTATTAAATATTTCAGTTTCATTGATCAAGAACATGTATTTGATCTAGTATTGGGCCTTATATGTGGCAGGGACTCAAATATTTGTTGAAAGAATGACAAGAAGCATTTGTTAAGAGACTAACATGTAGTGAGCTCCGTGCTAAACCCTGGGATCAGAATAGTGAAGAAGACAGGCGACAGACTTCCATCCATACCCATCCGAAGGGCCCAGTCTAGTACAGGTTTATTGTAGACCAGTGGTTCTCATTCTTTTTTCATTTAAAGTCCGTTTAATTTTCTTGAAAATGATCAAGGACCCCAAAGGACTTTTTGTTTATATGGACAAAATATATTGATATATATTGTAGGAAAAATTAAAACCAAGAAATTTTAAAATATGGTTATTAATTTGTTTAAAAATAATAGTAGTAGCCCTGTTAAATATTAATATAAGGAACATTTTTAATGAAAATTGCCTATTTTCCAAAACAAAAAATATACTGAGAAGAGTGTCATTGTTTCACATCTTTACAAAGCACTTCAATATATGGCTTAATAAACAGGTGGATTCTTATATCTACTTGGGCATTCAGTCTGTTGTAATACCACACATCATCTTGCCTCAGGAGAAATCCACTGTGCACTTGAGAAAGAAGTGAGAACTACTGTTTTAGGAATTTAGAAGGTAATACTTTTGATTGAGATGGTTCTGTGAGTTTGTGAATTCACACTCAAGCCAACCTCTTTTACTAAAGACGTGCAATAATAGAGATATTTCACTCATCTCTATGGATCGGGAACTGAACAGAAAATGCAAGGATATGAAGGAACTGAAAATCTAAACCTCCTGGCCTTCTGATCTCAAAACAAGCAGAGGCAGTTAAGAATTTGACTCCTGTGAAATAACAAGATCCAGAAACATCACATACGTATTGAGGTGCTAGGCTCACTGTCAAACAGTGACTATGGTAGGATTCTCTTGACGTGAAAAGAGGCTGGAAAAAGCAGTTACCATTTACAACTTATGTAAGGAGTGGTGGCAGGGAGGATGTCAGAGTGATGCAGACAGTACCTAGCTTTAATCTTTCTCAGGGACTAACATACCCCCTTTTCACCAAGGCAGAGAGTCCCAATTGATTCTTGACTAAATTTTTCTGGAAACAAGGCAGGGACAACCAAAAACTGCTAGATGAGGAAAGAAAAGAAGTTGAGAGAGACTGGGGAAAAGCTTAAAAACTAACTTGCAAAGCACTAAATTAAAATTAGGTGAAGTAACACTAAGCAAGAGAACAAAATCAGCAATAATGACAAAATGCAATTACAATCAAACAACAGTGTGACTTTCAACTAAAATTCTCAGAGATAAAAAATAGTATCCCTTAAAATGTGTATTCATATGGAGAAGGTGAATGAGAAAAAGAACCAGTTAAATATCTGAGAACTGAAAAAATTTAGCCATTGTAACAAAAACATCAAAAGAGGGAACACACACATAAAAGGATATGACCAATATAAAAGAGAAGATAAGAAAATGGAGCATAGATTAAGAATGAGCATAGATGAGATAATAGAGTTTTAGAAAAAGATAATAGAGATGGAATGACAGAAAAGCTATATTCAAAGACATATTGGCCAAGAATTTTCCAGAATGGAAGAAAGATCTTCATTGGTCACATAATCCTAAGCAGGATAAACAAAAATAAATCCACAGCAAACAGTTACCCTAAAATCTGCATAGGGAAAACCGATGTTGTTAGAAGGGAACAACATTTAAGACTGACAGCAGACTTTCGTAGGAATAATAGACATCAGAACACAATGGACTGTATCTTCAAAATTCATAAAAAAGATAAATGTCACCTTAGAATTCCATCCTAACTAAACTATCATTTGAAAATGTCTTACAGAGCCATGTCTAGAAATCACAACTTTATATACTTACTAAAAGACTGACTTAAGGATTTACTATAATGAGAAACAAAATGAACTTAGAAGGAGTCAAATTCAAGAAACAAGAATGAGCATATAAATTCTCAAAATATCAGTAAATCTGGTCATTGATTGTAAAATATAACTTTTTTGGTTTGTTTTGAAAAAGGAATAACAAATTCTAAACAATAACAAGGAACATGGGAATGGGTAATTCACTAAACTGCTAAGGTGTGCCATAATCCTGCCTTATTACTTCATGCTCTGTTTTTGAAAATTCATACTTTTATATAAATGAGGATTTTAAAAGTATGCAATAAAGTAATGTAAATGTAATCATTAGCTTTTAAAGAAGCAGACAAGAAAAACAAGGAATAAAGAAAACCTGATCAACCCAGTAGAAAGGAGGAAGGGAAAAAATGAGCAAAGGAAAGGCACATTGAACAAGCAACTATATCAATAGTTTAAAATGTAAGCAGATTAACTCCCCTATTAAAAGCAGACTGCCCAATTAATTTTTTAAAACCCTGTTATATGCAGCTTTCCAAGAAAATCATGAACTTGCTTGCACCTCTAAAAACATGACCTTGAAATATACAAAGCAAAACCAAAGAATTAAGCATGAGGGGTTTTAATATAACTATCAAAAACTGATAGATCAAGCAGACAAAAAGTCAGTAAGAATAGTGAAAATTCGAGCATACAATTAACAAGCTTGATCCTACCTGTTAGAGAATGCTCATTCTTTTCTAACACATGGAATAAGTAAAAATTGACCATATCCTTAGGTCACAAAGGGAAGTTATAACTGATATTAAATAATAACATAATAGGCCATGTCATTTATCTGTAATGCAGTTAAATTAGAAATTTATATTCATACCATGTTTAGAAACCTAAGTTCAATCCTTAATAATGTCTCACAGAGGAAATCTAATGAAAACCACAAAATATAGAACTGAACAATAATGAAATACATGAAATGCAGTTCAAATGGTACTTGGAGGGAAATTTATAGCCTGAAAGGTTTGTGTTAAAATTTAAAGGTTGAAAACAAATAAAGTAAGTATGCAACTCAAGCTAGGTAAAGAAACCCCCCCAAAATAGAAGGAAGGAACTAATAAAATGAGCATAAATTAATGAATTGCAAAGAAGAAAGAATATGGTCAACAAAATTAAGAGCTACTTCTTTAAAAATACATAAAATAGACAAATCTCTAGCAAAACTGACAAAGACCAGAATAAATAATACTAATAGAAGGGGGATATTATCAAGTGAGAAGATGTTAAAAATCAGAATACTGTAAGCTGTTATATAAAAACAAAAAGAAACTTTACGTGAAGTGGACAGTTTTCCAGAAAAATGTAAATGATCAAAATTGACTAAAGACAAAGTAGAAAACCAAGTCTACAATACTCCATGCAAAAAGACCAGCTCTGAATCTTTTTACAGTGAGTGATACCAAATTTTGAAGAAACAGATAAATCTCTATTTTTTATAAATTGTAGAAAATAAACAGTGGGCTGGCAATACAGATAATTTTATGAGGCTGGTATAATTTTGATAGCAAAGTCATACAAGACTAGTCTAACAAAGTATAAACTTAGATGGCAAAATAAAATGTAAAATATAATCCAGTAGTATACAGCTGCAAGTGTGTATAAATCAGGCACTCATCAACATGATCAAGTATGCAAACATGTTTCAACATCAGGAAATCTGTCTTAATTCACCACATTAATGGATTATATGAAAAATAGTAAAGTATAATGATCCCAACAGATACAGGAAATTCATTGTGTAAAATTAGATTTATTCATGATAAAATTTTTAGAAAACTAGAATTTAAGAGGATTTCCTTAAATCTCCCAAAATAGGCTCTGCAAAAAAGTCAACAGTGAACATTTTTACTTAAGGTAAAACATAAATACCCCTTTTCAGGTCTAGAATGAGACTTGTTTCATATCACACCAGAGGTCTTAGCCAATGGAAGAGAATAACGAAATGAGGTATGATTGTCAATTAAAGTAAATGGTTGTCAATGAAAATGTTCACATGAAAAAAAAAAAAACCTGGGAAAATATATAGGCAAACCATTAGAAATAATAAGACAGGTCACTAAATTCACTGGATAAAAAGTCAACATAAAAAGCAATAGCAAAAAAGGATGGAGCCAGGGGGTGGGGTGGGGGAAGCAATAGCAGATATTCTTCCCCAGAACTCATAAGCCAAATACAAATCATGAGAAAATATGAAAGATAACCAAATAAAGACACCGTCTGTTAAACAACTGACCAGTTTACTCCTCAAAACTGTCAAAAGTCATGAAAAACAAGGAAATGCTGAGAAACTGTCACAGCCCAGAGGACACATAATGACTACATGCAATGTGGCATCTTGAATGGGATCCTAGAACAAAAGGAAGGCATTAATGGAAAATTGGGTAAAATCCAAATAAAATCCGTAGTTTACTTAGTAGTAGTATACCAGTTCATTGTCTTCACTGTAACAAATGTACCAAGGTTATATAAGATTTTCCCTTCAGCAGAAACTGTTTGGGGTGGGTGTACAGAAATTTTTATACTATCTTTGCAAGTTTTCTCTAAAGCTGAAATTGTTCCAAAAAAAAAAAGGGGCGATACCATTGTTGTAACTCAAATAACCAATTAGAAGATTAACAGGAAAAAAGACCTCTTCAAGTTACATATGGCCTTTATGAGAAAAAGTTACAGCATATTATAGATGGTCATATATGGGAAGGCCTAATAAAATGTTTTCAGTTTTCTCTAAATTGCTCTATGGATTTAATAAAATGTTAGTCGAAATCCCAATAGATATTTCATCTAACTTGACAAGCTGATTCTAAAAGCCATTTGAAGATAGACAGCTGAGAATAGCCAAAGAGTCTTTTTAAAAACAAGATAGAGCACTCATCCTTTCAGATATCGAGACACTGTAAAGCTATAATAATATGGTATTTTATAGCACCTAGATAGACAAATAAACCAACATGACAAAATGAAGAATTTAGGAAAAGGGCCACTTATATATGGAAACTTGATATATGCCAAGGAAAAAATTAGATCCCTACCTCAGGACACATATAAAAGTAAAGATTTTTTTAAAAACCCTACTTAAGGCTTAATTTGAGTATTTCTGTGACTCGGTAAGGAGGAATTATTTAAATAAGGCATAAAAAGCAGAAATCTGAAGGAAGAGATTGTTAAATTTTACAACAACATAGAAAACTCCTTTTGAAAAAAGATAAAATAGATTCTCTTTTCACTTTGTTTACGGTGAGGAATTTGGACTTTAAGGGGAGTGGGGTGGGGGTTGGGAGACAGGAGGTAACGGAAGCCGGGGCATGGCGTCTTACGTGCCGTTAAAGATCACCCTGGTGCTGTGGGAGGAATCTGCTATAGGGAGGCATCTGCAGTGGGAGCAGGTGGCCAAGTGAATAGGCTGACATCCAGGAGAGACAATGGGGGACAGGACTGCTAGGGAGAGGGAAGATGTGGGGTGGATTTGGGATGTGTTTTGAATGTAGAGTCAGTCGGATTTGCTGATGGGTTGGATGGTAAGGAAAAGAGGAGTCGAGGACAATCGTGAGATTTTGGCCAGAGTAGCTGGGTGCTGTTTACAGAAATGGGGAAAGGTCGAATCAGTTTTTCTGTTTTAAACACTTTGAGTTGCCTATTAACATCTGAGTGGAACAGTCAGTAGGATATTTGAAACTGGGCCTCTGGGGAGGATTTAAATTTGGGAGTCACTGGCATGTAGGTGGTGTTTAAACCATGAGGCTATGTGAGGCGACTGGGGAGTGGATGTTGATGGGGGAGTCTACTAAGTTCTGAGGCAAGACTCTCCAGTATTTAGAGGTTGAGCGGAGCAGAAGCCATGAGTTGATGATGTAGGGGGCAAACCAGGACAGTTTAGTGTCACCAAAACTAAGAAAAGATGGCTGGGGTTTTTCTTTACTGTTGTTTGTCTTCATGAGGAGGTTGTTGAGTGCTGCCAGGAGATAACTGAAATTAAGAACAGAGAAATGGTCCTTGAATTCCAACCATGGAAGTCACTGGCCTTCAAATACACCTTTGAAACAAATTCCCTAGCAACCCACGGAATTGGTGAAATCGCCGAGCATTTTCAGGGGTGTGAAGGGAGGAAGCCCAAATGGCACAGGAGGAAGAGAGAGTGCAGGAGGCTCGCCCATGTGGAGGGGCCTGGGAAATGGGGTGGTAGCCGGAAGAGCTCTGAGCATGTGGGACTGGGAATGGCCCAGCATCCCAGGAGAAACTGGTATCGTGGATGGTGGCCTTTGAGAAGGAGAAAGGGATGTGGTCCTGAGATGAATACTTAGCATGTCTCAGAGTCGACTCCAGAACCTTAAACAGGTGTTAGGACTACCTGGGGAGCTCCCAAAGAGGCCGCTCTGGGGGATCCTGGGAAATGTATTGAGAGCTCCCAGGTGATGGGCCAGGTTGGAAAACCTGGGACCTAAGCATAGTACCACTTTCACTTTCAGTGGTGCCTCTAGAATTTCTACAAAGGCTGCTAGGGAACTTGTTTTCATTAAGATTTTATGTTAATGTGGCACCACTTGCTGAAAGATTTGGAGATCGAAAGCATCCCCCACCCAAAGCCAGCAGCTTCTTAATGTAGCAAGCAACCACTGAGGTAACTCCTTGAGTGTAAATACAAAATTTAATTTTGAATATTATACTCTGTGTGTTCTTGGGTAACCTGCTTTATGTAATTAACTGTACTTGAAGAATTTTTTCCTTTAAATTGAAAATCATATAACATTTCTACTGGCAGATTTACCAGGATGCAATTTAATCCTTTTCTGCAAAGTAATTTTTTTTGCTCATAAAAACAGTGCTCTGTGTATATCCTTATATATAATCTTATTGTACATTGCCGCTTGTTTCCTCCAGTTCCTTGAACGAAATAGCGCCAAGGATACATTAACAAGCTTTTTCTAATTCACTGATTTTATTATTAGAAAAGAAATACATATCTCTGGCAAAGAAATGAAACTGTGGATGGGAAGAGGGGAAAACCCTTCATCTCCACAGAGGTAGCCAATTAACGATTTCTTGTACCCCTTTCCAAAAGTTTTACTAACATATGTGTTTATCCTTAAGGACCAAACAAATGAAAACCCCAGTTCACATTGTATAAATGTTCAGCCACTCGACTGTTTCACTAAGTCTACCGGGAGTTCCATTCTTAGTCGCCCCATGTAGCGCGACGTCACTGTTTTCCAGGGTTCCATAGGAATGCCTCCTGTCAGGGCTGGCCGCTTATTTCCGCGGTATTGATCTGTCAGGTCCTTGTAGTGAGTTCATGGCGTGGAGTCTGCGTGAGGGTGGCGGGTACAGCGCAGCCGTGGGCGAGGCTGCGGGTTTCCCCACAGTGTCGGGCCCCAGAAACCACGTTTCTGCACCGCTAGGGTTTTGCATGTTTTAGGGGTAAGCTTTATCTTCCGTAGGTCTGTCAGCCGTGTGTATTTTCCTATGAATTGCCAGTTTCCTCCCTCCCCTTTGCCCAGTTTTCTGGCTTGGTCTTTCTCTTATTGGTTTCCAAGAGCTCTTCATTTATTAAGGTAATTATCCCCGTGTTTTTGGTGTGTCTCGGGTGGGAAGGTCTTGTCTGCCTGTTGGTCGTTTGTCTTTAATCTTTGTATAGATTAATATCGATACAGATATCGATGCCGATAGCTTGTGGATTTTCATGTTTTAATTAGTCAGATGTCTATTTTTCCTTTTATCTAGCAGATTCGCGCATGGGCCTGGTGGTGGGCTTTCCCCCGTTTCACCCCCATTTCTTCGTTTGGGGGTGGCACCCGCCCCCCTTCCCGCCCCCGACCCGCGTCCACGGACGTCAACCGGGCTTCAGCCATCACCACGGCGACGGGTGCTGATTGGCAGGGCTGGGGGGTGTGGCCAGGGGGCCCGGAGGGGCGGCCGGGTCGCTGATTGGCTGGGCTGGAGCCCCGCCCCTGCGGCGGCGCCCTGACAAGGGGATGCGGACCGAGCCGAGGCACAGACGCCGGGAGCTGCGGGAGGATGCGGCCGGCGGCCGTGTCAACCCGGAGCTGGAAGCGCTGCCGGGCGCCGGGGGCCGTGGGGGCGCGCTAGGCAAGCGGCTGCAAGCGGCGTGGTGAGTGCGACCCCAGCCCGCAGAGGCACTGTCATGCAGAGATTCTGCGCCCCCCCAGCAGGGGCGAGGCCAGCGGGAATGCGGGCTGCAGGAGCGCTGTGGAGGTGCCATCTTGGCTAGGGGCTGCGGGGGTCTCTCCCACTATCTGATCGAGAGGCAGTCTGGGGCTGGGGTCTAGGTGGCCCGAGGACTCCTGTTGCGGGAAACCTGTGCACGGGGCGGCGGGGTCGCGGCAGGGCACTGTCCCTGAGGGCCGCGGGCGGCGCCCTGGCTGTCAGAGCGCCCCTGTTATCCTGGCCGGGTCTGGGGACTGCAGGAGCCCCAGTCCCACTGGGCCGCCCACTCCACACACACACACACACACCCGTGGGCGGAGCCTGTTTTGCCGCAGTGGCGGCGGATTGGCTGAAGGCCGCGGAGGCGGGTTTGGGCGGGACATGCAAGAGGCTCCGCCCACCAGGGGCGTCATCTGTCAACATAAGGGATTTGCGGCGCAGGCGCTGCCTTGAATGGAGGGCTGCGGGTTGGGGCGGGGCTGAAGGCTGTCCGGATTGCGGGTGGCTTCTCCATCTGGGGCGTGGTTGCTTGTAAGCTCCGCCCACCTGGCGCCATCTTTGGTCGGGGTGGCAGGGGTTTGCTGCGCAGGCGCTGTTCTGATTGGCCAGTCGCAGAGGCTTGCCCATATAGCGTCATCCTCTCTTCTGATGTGTCATGCTTGGTGACTGCAGAGCTGCTTTTTCTGCGCAGGCTTCTCGACATCTGGCTTAAGGTGTGCCGTGGAGCCATTTGTTCTGAGGGTCAGGGTGATAGCTTGTCACTGTGCCCGCTGTTTGTCCTCGGCTGGGCCTGCGGTTGGCAGAGGAGCACCCCTTCCCCTGCCCTTGTTTGTGGGTCTGGGTCCACCCGGTACTGTTTTCCACCCTGCGATGTGGCTGGCTGTCTCTCGCTATGGCTTGTTGGGAGCAGGGGAGCAGCCGCCACTTACTGCGTAGGCGCCGGGTCGGAGGCGCTGCGGGGGCGGGCCCGGGGGAGGGGCTGTCCTGTTCCGAGTGATTGTGGCGGTGCTGATCCCTGCGCACCCGGACACTCCCTTTGTTGGCCAGCAGGTGGCAGCCGAGGGCTCCTGTGCGGACACTGTCTTGAGGGACGCGGGACTGTCCGGGGCGCGTCCTGAGTGACTGACGGCGGCGTGACTCCACCCACCAGGCGCCGGGGCTGCTGCGGCTGCGGGGCCCTTGCTCATCGGTGCTGGCCAGGGGAGGGGGCTGGGGTGTGCAGGAGCCGTCTCGGAACACGGCGGGGCCGTAGGTGCTGGCTGGGGTCTGCGTGTCCTGACACGGTCCACCTGAGCTAAAGAAGGCTCAGGTTTGAGTGGGTGGGCTTCTGCAGGTCATGGGGCGGTTCGGTGGCCGCGGGGACCACGGGGCCACAAAGCCTCTTCTCCATCCCGGGCCCTTTGGGAATTCTGCAGCAGGGCAGGGCTGCCTTCTGGTTGGAGGCGCGGCTGGGTGCTGTGGAGGGGACTTCGCGGTTGAGGTCTGGCCACCCTGAGGCTTCTCCCACGAGGAGTGACCGGACGGCCCCCTGAGCGCGGGGTGCGGGTGGGCGGGGCGCGGCGCCGTCCTTGGCGGGGGGGGGGGGCGGGGCGGGGCCGCGTTTTCGCCGCAGGGCGCCATCTTGGCGCAGGGAGACGCCGCCGGCGCTGCGTTTCCTGCGGGCGCGGGCGAGTCACGTGTTGCTGAGCCAGGGCATGGGGCAATGTGGGTGCAGATTTATCTGTGTTCTGGGGATTCATCAGAGATAAAGTGGGGTCCAGATTTGAGGAGTTCTAGTGGATTTGGGGAAGGGCAGGATTCTAAATGAGAAAACAGGCGGGCTATGGGAATAACAAAATTTAGTATTTGAGTAATTTAGAGGGTCTCAGGGTAGGGCAGAGTTTTAGGCAGAGTAACACAGCCTGGGGTGAAGAAAATTGTGAAACTGTAGGTGGCTGGGAGGGGCCTCTCCAGCGGGAGGCGGGGGCGCGCGGGCGCGGAGCTGCTGGGGCGCTGTCGCCGCCGCCTGGAAGCTGCGCAGTTCCCATCGTGGACCTCTTGCCTTTCACCGTGTTTATCTTAATACACCGTGGACTTGATGTGAGCTGCTGCTTCTAGTCCCACCCAGGAAGCTGTCAAATCCCTACCTTTTTTACTTTATTGAAATAGGAAGAGTGATAAGCAGGATTCCTCCTCCCCTGTCAGGTGATGGGAGAAACCCGATTAAAAATACAATTGCCAGTCACTGATAGAATTAGCAATAAGAGTTGATGTCTGTTGGACATCAATAAATGTCTAATTGTATTTAATAAGTAAGCTTTTAATCCTGTCAAAATACACTCATCAATATGAAGAAAGGGTAATACATGGTTAAAAAGTAAAATTGAAATGCTGGTATTCCTAAAGACATAAAATGGAATAAGCTTTAGAAATATATAGTAATTAAAATCTAAAATTTTGATAACCAGAAACCAGGCATTTACTTGGTATTCATGGCTAAAAGATTGTCCTAAATTAATATGTAAGTTTAATTCCACATTAAATTATATTTTTAGAACTTCATTAAAAGGAAAAATTAGGCATGTCAAAACTACTGATTTAGTGCTAATCAAGACTGACCTTTGTCGTGTAATTAGTGTGTGCTAAGCATAATTTTCTCAAGTTCAGAGAATTTAGAATGACTTGTCCCATCACACTGCTATGAAGTAGCCAGCCCATCTGAAGCTGGTTTCAGCTTAAAACATTGTGCTGTGACTCCATTCTATACATTCCCTGACTCATGGAACATAAACCAGAGCAGTAACCATGAAGTTACTTTCCCCAGGGTCCTCTAACTGATTGAACACAAGCTTTGAAGTCCATTGAAACTGGAAAAATATGTTGTTGATCCACTGAGATTATAAGCCGTAAAATACTAAACACTGTTAAGTGAGGGTATCATTACTTAATGATAATGATAATAGCATTGAGAACCTAATATAGATTAAGTCCTTCACAATATTTAAATTCACAGCAAGGTTGAACTGTGGCTCTACCACACTGTGATAGTTTGCAGTGAGCTATGAGGTTGAGATCTCTGAGCCTGTGCTGCTTCTCTGTGAAATGAGGACTGGAAAATTAATAGCATTGTGGTGAGGATTGATAGAGGCAATGAAAATAAAGTGCTAAGCACTGTTCATGGCACTTAATTAGCATTAATTAGCATTAGCCTTTTGAGGGACAGCCAGTGCCAAATTGCTAAAAAGGGTTAAATTGGTTTCTTGAATTCATTTCTTAATCCAAAGCCCCTCTACTGTTTTGCTCTACTGCTAGTTAGAGAAGGTTCTAAGAACTCAGAGATTAACTTGCACATTCATTACTTTAATCTCTTGGGAAAAGGGTGTAATTACACTCCAGGGAACTCTGCCCACAGCCCTTCCATCCTGAGAGGGAAAGCTTGCTCTTCCTAATCTCATTTGACCTCTGTCTTTGCAGGAGATAAAGACACAGCTGTTGTGAGGTTGTATCTGGCCTGAGGAATCCGGTACCTGCCAAGTAAATTTGGTATTTCATGTTTTCCTTTCCCTCCCCAGCTCTGTCCTTTGAGGTTCTAACCTTCCCGGAGACAACAGGCAGGAGGACAAGGTCCAAACGCTAGGTGGCTGGGTCCAGGTGAGTTGAATTCCTTCTTTGCAGTGCAACACTCATCCTTGAAGTGACTACTGTTCCTTCCTTCCTCCTGACACTTCACTACTGCACACATGTTCATATAACCATGCGAGCACTGTTTGTGCCCTCTGAGAATGCACAGACTCTTCTGGTGATCATGTATACCCCAGGGATTTCTCCCTGGCCTCTTGCCAGCCTTTGTCATGTCCTACTTCTTTTCCTAATACTTATCCACGCATTCATGTCTGTTCTTTCTATATTGTTGAGGTGACTGAAGAAGTATGAGAGCTTTGTCAGTTAATCCTTCAGTATTGATGGAGTGTATACTTAGTGCCAGGCACTGGAAACAAGTGCATCAGCAATGGGAAAGAAAATGTTTTTATGGGGCTCATAGTCTATTGGCACATTAAAGTCATTGGAAAAATAATTGTATGATTCATGCCTTTGAAAGAAAATGTTCACTATGGGCAGCTGACATAATTTGGATGGGGCATGTGAGGCCTCCCTGAGAGTCAGTGACTAAAGCTGAGCCCTGAGCATGGCGAGTAGTAGTGTTCTGAGGGAAGCATGGTCTAAGCAGAAGGGAGAGGGGTGTTCCTGAGAGATGCAGAGAGAGAGGAGCAGAAAATCCAGGCTGCCTGGAGCAAGAGAAAAAATAGAATGACATTTGATCGAGGTGGAGAAAAGGTAAGTTGGGGCTAGATTGCAAAGGCTGTGTTATCTTTTTGGTGAGTATTTGGGTTTTGCCTGACATGGAATGGGAGACCATGAAGTGTTGAAACTGTGGGTGTGGAGTAACATGATAGTCAGATCTGTGTTTTAAAAAGTCTGTTCTGGCTGTAGGGTGAAGGGGAAAGTGGAAACCTAGAGACCACCTCGGGTCTGGTGGTTTGGATTAAGGTCATGGCAGGTGGAGAGAAGTGAAATGAACAGATTTGCAGGATGCTGAGGAGGGAGGCTTGTCAGGACGTGTACGTCTGTGCAGGGCCTGCTGGCTCATTCAGTGAATGATACTATGCTGGGAAGTGCACACAATAACCAAAGGTTGTTTGCTCTATCAGCAGGCATTGATCCCGTGCCTGATCTGGGACAGTGGGTCTACAGAAGTGAGTGACATAATCCCTGGCTCCAATTAAATGGAGAGTGAGAAAACATGCTCACCAAGATAGGGGGCTGTTTGTTGGTCTGTTACCACCTGGGAAAGGCCCACAAGCTGTCTGGAGAGCCCACTGGGGATGGGGTGATGAATTCCTGACCTCATGAATGTTCCAGGAATCCAGTTTCTGGCACGCAAGCCTGTGGCGACTCAGAACCTTTACTTTGCGTATGGATTCATCTTATGTTGGTAAATCCACGTTAACAAAGCTCAGGAGACTTATTTGAAACAATACTGACACCTTTGTTTATGTTGAAAAATAGTGCGAAATAAGATGTTCCCATTCCCTCATGTCTGTTGTATTAATTTATGGTGGGAGATCACTGTAGCAGGGACCCAGGTGCTCACAAATGTATATGATCAGCAAATTCTCTCCCTGTAGGCAGACCTACAGGGGAAACGAAACCATAATGAGAAGGTTGCTAGGTGAGTATGGAATCAGAATGAGAGGATGTGGATGCAGTGTTGGAGAGCACGGGCCTGTGAGATAGCCTGGTGCGGTCGTCTTGTTGCCCTGGAGCTGGAAGCCCATTGTCTGCAACCCCCCCCCCCCCCCCCCGCCCTTCTCACCACACTGCGCACACACACACACACACACACACGCCACGTTCAAATTAGATCTGATAGAGGGTCTCTCGCCCCTGTAAATGCTGGGATGAACTGTGCTTTTAGGTGCCTTAGTGGCCTGGCTTTTCATGATCCCCTCCACTTTAAAAAATATGATTAGCTAACTGTTTATATCAAAATATAGTCAAGTAAGTCACACTGGCTTGAAAGACATTTTGTGTCTTTAAAGTAGCTTTGTTTCTCTTGAACCATTTTAGGACTGATCATAAAACTAAACTGTTAGATATTATTTTCTCTCTTTATGTTTGGGGAAATCTGTCAAGGAAGGAAAACAATAGAGTGAGTTTACCACAGTGTGATAAGGGCTAGAGGTAAGTCTAAGGTGTTGAGATTATCTGAGAGGAGCCACCCAACAGGCCAGAGGGAGGAGACCACGCACAGTGTAGCCTGAGCTAGAGGCCACTGACTGCTTGTTCTCGTTCCCATAGACAGTTCCTCAGTCCCCCAGTACCCACCACTGTCCCATGTGTAGTGTTCATAGTAATTGGACCGACTGGACACCTAGGCCTGGAGCAGTGGTTCTCAAAGTCCAGTTCATGAAGTGCTTGTTAAAATGCCACTTTTCTAGGGAACCACAGACCTTGGAAATCACACCTGGAAAAGCAGCTGCGTTTTTCATAAGCACCCCAGATGGCTTTTGGTCACACCGAAGCTTGAGAACCATTGCCCCAGAGGAGTCAGGCTGTGGTGTATAGTTCCAGGCTTTGAGAATTTGGCTGAAGAGACCCAGACTGATCTGTCTGTCCTTGTTGGGTACTTAGGCTGGGTGGTGGTGTAGGCCTGGGGCTGGGACAGCATTTTCCTCCAGTGTGCGTGCTGAAGTAGAGAATGTTGGTCTGCAGAAAGAGGCAGGAGAATGGAGCAAACGAGAAGAGAGAAGAGACCACACACCATGCTGTCCCAGAGAGATGAAGAAAGTAACCTCCACGGTTCCTGACTTTAAAGGTCTCAGAGTCCAGCCCCCTCTTATGAGGTAGGTAGACGGAGTTAGGGGCTGAATCTAGGTGCTCTGCGACGAAGGATGAAAGTAAGTGAGTAGAAGTGGGGAACATGAGCAAATAATGGGGTCACAGAATTTCTTTGCCTCTCCTCTTGCACTGGTCCAGACACATTTCCAACCTCTAATACGTGTTTTTAATTAAATTCACAGTTGAACACTTGATCCAGTAATTCTCTGAGACTAAAAATCTCTTACTGTTGACACGGATTCCTGATGAGTTCATCTCTGTCTCAATGATATTGAGAGAGTCATGCTTTTGTTTTTTTCTCATTTTTATGAAATAGAAGTAAAGTGTTACTAAATATTCAAAGAATGGCGTAAACATTGCTGCACAACCCAAAATGGCAACACTTTGTCCAGCAGGTAGTGCCACTGTCCTGTGGTTTTAAATACTTGAGCTCATGAACGAAACCTAGCATTCTATATACATAAGGCTGTTTTGCGTTTAGATGTCTAGTGTGTTTATAAACATTCCCTCTGGCAGCTGAAGAGTTAGAGGCTGATGGGCACCCCTCTGCCTCTCCCCAAAGAGCCAGGTCCAGCCATCTGGTTCTCCTCTCCTTCCTCTGGTCTGTGTGTGTCCCCGCCTGGGCCCCAGTTGGCCACGTGTCAGCAGACCTTTTGAAATCCCTGTCCTTGACTCCTGCTCGATGCACACTAGGATTCCTGCTTCACAGAGTGGAGGGAATGTGGACACCAGGGGTGTGTGGTAAGCCCATTTTCAGACCAGGAAATAAAGACGGTGAGTCTGCCATGTTTCAAGAACTCTGTTTGCAACCTTGAGACAGGTAGGACAGCTGTCAGTGAAAGCAGGGTTTGGTTGTGGAAGCAGGTGCTCAGCAGAAGGCTCCATCAGTAGACACACTCACCTGAGAGGTGTGGAGATAGTGGAGGATGCAACATGAGCACTTACACGGCGGCCAGAGACAGGAGCTCCCAAAGGAGGGGTGTGAAGATTCAGGGAGTAACGCAGAAACCAGGTCAGGGGACCCACATCTGGGGAGGGGGTTTCAGGAGGGAAGAGGGGTGCTGGTGAGCAGTTATCAAGCAGCGCAGCAAGGAAAAGGAAAGGTTCTTGAAAACAGCAGTTAAATTTACTTTCAAATTTTTACTTCAAGTATTTTTATTTTTAAAATAATTTTTAAATAAAAATGTAAAAAGAAACAGCAATGTTGTTTATTAATTTCTTTTAATAATTCTTGAAATCTTTTGATTATCTTTTCCAATAGATGTCCCTGTTTTATGAATAGTCTTTATGGGTTTATATAAATATGTTGTTTATAGAATTCAAACAGTACAGAAATACAAGTAGGAAAAAAAAAAACAAAAATTGCTTCCCCAGATAAAATATTTTTGTCACCCTCCCCAGAAGTGATCAGGGTATACCGTTTTCCAGTTTGATTTGTTTGTGCTTTCATGTATTTAAGTTCCTATGGGTAGCGTATTTTTTTATGTTAGATCATTACTGTTCATTAAACATTTCAAACTCAAACTACAAGAACAAAGTCTATGGGGTGTTAGACAGTGGTGGGTGGGAGGTGGGGGCATGGGATACCAACTCAGGAGCTCATGTAGCAAGTCCACTAACAGGTTTTAGTCTCCCTCTACGTTTATGTGTACGTATGTGTCTGTGTGTAAACATGCACCACTTGGCAGTGATTTCTTTCACTTAAATTTAGAAAAATTTGCATAAATATATATATCTATCTATAGCTTTACTTTCTAAAAATGGCGTTTCCGTTATATGAATGTTGTCATTTTTTATGCATTTGTAAATGGGTATATTTCTAGTAAGAACGCCACATGTACTGAACAATTTTATGCTCTCATGTTTCATTTAATGCTTTAAACATTTTTACATTATTCATTTCTTTCAAGTTTAAATAAACTGGTACATTCATAGAATGGAATACCATGTGGCTTTAGAAAGAGTGATGTCGATTATATACTGGTGTGGAAAAATAGCCATCCTAAACTATTAGGTAAAAATATATATATATGTGTTTGTGTGTATATACACACACACACACACACACACACACACACACACACACATACACACATTGCAGAACTTGTGGTATGATCTCATTTTCTCAAAAATAATAAGGTGTTAGTATATATATAGATAGATAGATTTTAAAAGGTTTAGCAACACATTTGCAGTTTCTGCGTTAAATGTTTTGTAATGTTTGAACATTGTACATATCTTTTGTTAATCAGAAAAAAAAAATAAAGCTACAGAATTTCTGGAAAACTTGGCTTAATGGTTACTTAACATTCCATTAAGAACTTTGTAATTTATTAAACTTCAATTTAAAAAATCGAGACTTGTGAATATTCAGATGATCATGTGTGTACACCAATAATTTCTTTTTCTGATTGTTGAATAATGTACATCCTTGTTACTTTTAAACTATTTTAAAAGTACATTTCAAATACTGTTTTGAACTAAATTATTTTTTAAATGTACATGGTAAATTCAAGCAGTACAAAACAATATTTTGCTTTTTGCCTTAGCAGCTTGGACTTGATAGGCTCAGCCCTGTTGGTTCCCTTTGACGTGGCTGCCCTTGCCCGGTTTTCCAGACCACTCCCCGGGTTTGCAGCAGCCCTGATGCCATTTGCTGGCACTGGCTGTTCTCCTGCAGAAAGTGGGGAAATAGAGGCAGTGAGACTCTGACAGCCTCCAAACCCTGGAACCAGCAGTGTCTTGCTTCCTGACTCTTCTCCAGCCTTCTTCTTCCTCTGCAGTTCCCCCCATCTTAAGGAAAGTCGTAATCACATAAATACGGAAATACCATGATCCCAGTTTATCTCAGCAATAAATCCCATGTGTGTTTAGTATTTGTATATGCATGAGGAAATGTGTGGAAGGGGGAAGGCCAGGTTTGCAACGTTATTGGGGGAAGGGAAGGAAGACAGGAAGTCGTGGTGATGTTAAATGAAACTGGATTATGCAAGTTGAATAACAGTGTTACCGCCACCATTTTGTGACTTCATATCATAATGGCAAGGAGCAGAAGTTGGCGCAGACAAAAACGTGGGTTTGTGGGCAGCTCTGGCCTTGGCTTTTGGCCGTTGGCCTTGCAGTTTGGGAGAGGAGGCCCCACAGAGTGCAGGTCAATAGGAAATGAAAAGCAAGTCTCCTCCCCACCTCCGGTCACTCTCTGGGCTTAACCGTTGACATTTCCGTATCCTTCCAGAAACATCCTGTGCAAATACAAGCACGTATATGTGTACCTATAAAAAACTGTGGTTCACAAAAATACTGTTTTAAATAGTCTGTCTTGAATTACCAGCGAATTTGTACTTTTATTGACTGTCCGTTTGTATTGTGAGTTGACATGGGTCCTTTTTTGAAAAAGTTACCTTTTGTTACTAATTTGTAAGATCTTATATTCTGAAGATTAGCCCTTTGATGGCTGTGTTACAAATTTCCCCGTTTATTATTCACTTTTTAAAAAAATAAACTTTTGGCTTTTTAGAATAACTTTTGATGCATGGAAAGACTACGCTACTCTGTTGCTTAAGTTTTTTTGAGTCTTAATGGTTTAAATCACTTTATTTTGATGTGTGATTAGAGTCAGAATTTAATTACTTTGGAACAGCTCTGCAGTTTTAACCGTGCAAGTTTCTTAAAGGCTCTCCTTTTCTTACTGATTTGAAACTGAGTTCTTACATGCGGTACAAGGAGTCTGTCTCAAGTATTTTCTCATAGATTAATTATTTTCTCTTTGCTGTGTGTGGTGCTGGGGATCCTCATGGCTCTTTATGTTCCTTTTTTTTTGAGTTATGTTTTCATATCCTTGAAATCACGTTTTGTCACCTTTTGTTTCTGTTCATAATGTGGTACTGGTGGGAACTGCCAGCCTTTTCCTTTCCGATAGTCCTGCTCCCCCTGACACTTCCCTTCCTACTCCCAGTCCGCAGCTGCTGGTAGCAGGGTGGGGTGAGTCGAGGAGGCCCCTGAGGAGCAACAGGAAAATGGTTTGGTGGTTACTTGTGAAAGGTGAGTTTGGGGAGTTTAAGAAGATGTAGTCAAGGAGTTGGTCTGTTAGGAGCCCTAAGCCTTGGACAGATTTTGCCTCTTTCAGTGGCCATGGGTAGACTTGTTTTCTGAATCAAAGATTTGGAAATGGACCTAAAGGTACCAAATGGGCCTAAAGGCCATGCCTTGGTCTCTGAGAACAACTTGGAGCAGGCAGGTTTTCCCTCCACAGCTTTTGGTTCTTGGCACTGGAAGGGTGGAGTAGAGAAGCAGACAGGTCTCCAGCCAGCGCTGCGCACTGCTCATCCGAGCCTGCGGTTTGTGGAATGAGGCCTGAGTCGGGGTGCTTGCACCAGCCCCCCTCGGCAGGCGTGGTTCCAGGGGTCACAGGCCAGCACGACTTCTGGAGGGCTGTGTGTGTGGATGAGGCCGGGTGGGGTGGGCTGTGCTCATCCTGCCAGAGGGTCCCTTTCCTGACCTGCTCCCCAGGACTGTGTAGCCCTCCTTCCAAGACCTTTCTCGGGAGGTCTGATAGTGGGTGTGGGAGGACGGGGAGGAGATGGGGAGTGAGGTAAGAGGGGAGGGGGATTAGATGACAATAAATGTAAAGCAGAGAAGGGAACGGGGAGAAAAAAGAGACGAGGTTTGATTGAATTCAACAATACCAGGGCTTCTGGGTTCCAAACCAAGGCGGTCTCCCAGCTGGAGCGAGGGGAGGAGAGCCCTGGACGGTGGGGAGGGAGGTGTCTCGCCAGGCTCTTGTCCAGGTGAGTGGGTGAGGACCAGGCAGGTAGGGAAACCTGGAGGCCACAGCGCAGCTGGTCCGGAGGACTGAGCCCAGGAGGTGGCCCCTCTGGGTGCGGAGGGGCGTCACATGCAGGCTCGGGCCGATGGCTCTGCAGTGGCCTTGGGGGCATTACCTTCTGAACCCCGGGCCCCTTATTAGTTAAATGCAAGTTAGGGGAAGATCGAATGCCTGGCATGTAGCAAGTGTGTTGTGAGTATTAGCTCTGTCTGCTGGAGCTTTTCAGGTGGAAAGGACAGAGGCAGTGGCTGCCTTCGTGGAGCCTGCAGTGTCGGGCGGATTCAACAAAGGTGGGGGGGGGCGGAGACCGGGATGGGCTCCTGGACGGTGGGTGCTGGCTGGCGATACGAGGTGTTCTTACCTTGTTTAGGTTGCGGTGACTTTGTTCTGTTGGTCTTTTCAGAACAGGCTCTTGGGTTTATTTACCAGTTTTGTTCATTTTGTGTGTGTGTGTGTGCATTAATTTATGCGTTTATTTTCACGATTCCTTGGTCCCTTAGTTTTGGCTTGCTTTGACCTTATCAGGATGCAAGTTTTAGTGTTAGTTCATGTTCATTCCTCCTGTTTAATGAAAACTTAGGAGGAATGCCATGTTGGTTGTTCTTTTGTTTTTGTTTTGGTGCAATGACTTAATTTTAGTGAGAACAAAGTATGATCACCATTCACCTTGGTGGGTGTGGCCACCTCCTAGACATGCACAGTCCAATAAGTACTTTCCTAGGGCGCCAGTAAACGCCAGCGCCAGCCTTGTGGTCTTATCTGATGCCAAAGGCCTACTCTGATCTTCGAGATGTGCAGTTGAGTAATTGGCAGGAAACTGAGGTGTTGGCTGTCCTCTCTCGTCACTTTTGTTAAAGCTGAAGTATATCATTTAGTCCTAAGAAAGTTTCTAGTTTGTATTTGAATAGTTAATTCCTTAACCTCATTGAAATCCTGTCTTTATTGTCAATTTTCCATGTTTGTATGCTTTCGGACAAGTCCTTTTCTGGACTCTGTTTCATTCCATAAAACATTTATGTTATTGCGCCCTCACCATTATGTTGAAAGTATTTTATATGTTTGGATCATTTTACAGGCCACCACTACCCCCCCCACCTGCCACACACTTCTCCTCTCTATTCAGATTTGTCATGTTATTCCCGTATATTTTTTTCCAGAAGAGCTGGATAATCAATTCTTCAGTTTCCCATCCTGAAAAAACAAGAGATTTTTATTAGAATTGTATTATAATTTATG
The DNA here is from genome assembly GCF_015220235.1 of Choloepus didactylus. NCBI lineage: Eukaryota > Metazoa > Chordata > Mammalia > Pilosa > Megalonychidae > Choloepus > Choloepus didactylus. Next base: position 1,570,542 of record NC_051333.1, read on the forward strand.
TTCAAGGAAGAATTGACAACAATTTCCATGTTCCCACCCAATTACATGATTTATTTAGGACTTGTTCTGTGTCTTTCCATACATTTTTAAAATGTTGTTTGGAGAGAATTTGTAGGTCTTTTTATTAAATTATACGGATTTAAGGTTTTTTGTTTGTTTGTTTTTGCTGTTAGTGGGATTGTTTTTCCTTATATTTACTGATAAGGTTTTCCAGTTGAAACCAACGCTGACCTTTTCCGTGTTTTTGGCTTTCATTTGCTGTTCTTTAGTTGCAGTAGCTAGGATTTTTTTACCCTGTTAAATAGTAGCTGTTGTGAAGGGCATCCCTTCCTTGTCCCAAACTTTAGCTGGAATACTTTAGTGTTTAATAGCATGCTTGCTTGCATTTGTTTGGGACAAATCTTGATTATGTTTAGATGGTCTCCCAGTCTTACCCTTTGCTAAGAATTCATAAGGAAATGATGTTGATATTTTCAAAATACTTATATTTGTAACGATGCTCATGGCACACGTGCGCACATACACACACACTGTTTTAATCCATTATAAGAACTCACTATGTGGCATCATCCTTGTATTCCTGCAGAGACCTTTTTCTTGTGCTGTTATTTATATTTTGCTAGAATTAACTTATTAAATGTTTTGCATATATATGCAAAAATGTTTATTGCCACAAATGTTGACAGAGCACCTTTTCTGTGAGTCTTATAAAATACAAGGATGAAAAATGTGATAGAAGACCTTGCCCTCACGGACTTTGTGGTAGGGGTTAAATACTGGTGCTCCAGTTTTCTTTTGAGTCCATATATCATCAAGCACATCTCCAATTTTTGGATACATTTTTATTGATGGACTTTCTGGGTCATCCTTCGAAAGACTTCCTACTCTTCTTTACATTTCCTTTGATGATATCAAGCAAACCTGTAGAATCTTCCTCCTCTTTTTGCTTGCTGCTTTCCTCCCTTGGCCACCTGCAGATCCGTAGCTTCTCTTTTCTTCAGTGGTGGGTGGTGGGCGTGGCTGAGGCCATGGAGGCAGACGCTGGGCTGGGGCATGGGGCCCAGTGGGTAGAGCAGTTCCGCTTTTGATTGGCCAGAGGCGGTCACGGGAGGAGCTCACCTGGGAGCTGGGTCTTCCCTGAGAGTCAGGTGAGTGTGGGGCCCAGGCAGGTGTGACGCAGCATCTGGTCTTTCATTAGTTGCTTTTTGGGCTGAAAATGGAGGGGAGGGTGAGCCAGGGCTGAGAGTGGTGTCGCTCTGCCAGTCAGACGTCTAACCTCTCACGTGGCCCACCTGGTGCCAGGCAACCCTGCCGGAGAAACTTGACCAGGACGGGCTTTGACTGAATTTGAGTTTTGGTTGCTCTGACGTGATTTGTGCCCAGTCTTAGGACTACAGTCGTGTCATTACATGTTCACACGAACAGGTGCTTCTGCTTACTTGTTCCCTTCGCTTCACCGCTAAAGTAATGCCATCGGCCATAGCTTAGTGGCAGTGACTATTTTAGTGCTGAAGGTTTGAATTAGATGTTAATACAAGGATTTTTAATCATATTGTGCAGCTGATTTATTTTAATTTTTTTTCTTTATTGTCCATTTTTTTTCTCTTTTTTATTATTTTTTTTTTCATTTTTATTGAGATTGTTCAGATACCATACAATTATCTAAAGATCCAAAGTGTACAATCACTTGCCCCTGGCTACCCTCATACAGCTGTGCATCCATCACACTGAATTTTTGTTCAATTTTTAGAAACATTTCATTACTCCAGACAAGAAATAAAGTGAAAGATGAAAAAAGAAAAAAAGGAAAGGAAACTCTAATCCTCCCCTATCCCTAACCAACCCCCCTCAATTGTTGACTCCTAGTATTGATATAGTACATTTGTTACTGTTTAAGAAAAAATGTTGAAATACTACTAACTATAGTATATAGTTTGTAATAGGTATATAGTTCTTCCTATATGCCCCTCTATTATTAACTTCTAATTGTATTGTCATACATTTGTTCTGGTTCATGGAAGTGATTTCTAGTATTTGTATGGTTGATCATGGACATTGCCTACCATAGGATTCAGTTTTATACATTCCCATCTTTTGACCTCCAACTTTCCTTCTGGTGACATATATGACTCTCAGCTTCCCCTTTCCACCTCATTCACACACCATTCGGCACTGTTAGTTATTCTCACAGCATGCTACCAACACCCCTGTTCATTTCCAAGCATTTAAGTTCATCCTAATTGAACATTCTGCTCATACTAAGCAACCACTCCCCATTCTTAAGCCTCGTCTTGTATCTTGGTACCTTATATTTCATGTCTATGAGTTTACATATTATAATTAGTTCCTATCAGTGAGACCCTGCAATAATTGTCCTAATGTGTCTGGCTTATTTCACTCAGTATATTGCCCTCGAGGTTTTGTCATCAAACCATTTTTTTTAAATATGGTTTTGTTCACTCACCATAGATTCCATCCCAAGTAAATAATCGATGGTTTTCTGCATGGTCATACATTTATGAGTTCACCACCTTCACCACTATCTATATAAGAGATTCTACATTTCTTCTACAAGGCAGGAGGGAGAGTCAGAGAAGATAGAGAGGCAAAAGAAAGAGGAAAAAAAAATGACAGCTAGGAAGCAGCAAAAGGAAAAATAACCTTAAATCAAAGTAGAATAAAGACTCAGACAACACCACCAATGTCAAGTGTCTAACATGCCTCCCCATCCCCCCCTCTTATCTGCATTCACCTTGGTATATCACCTTTGTTACATTAAAGGAAGCATAATACAATGATTCTATTAGTTACAGTCTCTAGTTTATGCTGATTGCATCCCTCCCCCAATGCCTCCCCACTTTTAACACCTTGCAAGGTTGACATTTGCTTGTTCACCCTCGTAAAACAACATATTTGTACATTTTATCACAATTGTTGAATACTCTAGATTTCACCAAGTTACACAGTCCCAGTCGTTATCTTTCCTCCTTCCTTGTGGTGTCTCACATGCTCCCCACCTTCCTCTCTCAACTGTATTCATACTTACCTTTGTTCAGTGTACTTACATTGTTGTGCTACCATCTCCCAAAATTGTGTTCCAAACCACACACTCCTGTCTTCTATCACCCTGTAGTGCTCCCTTTAGTATTTCCTGTAGGGCAGGTGTCTTGTTCACAAAGTCTCTCATTGTCTGTTTGTCAGAAAATATTTTGAGCTCTCCCTCATATTTGAAGGACAGCTTTGCTGGATACAGGATTCTTGGTTGGCGGTTTTTCTCTTTCAGTATCTTAAATATATCACACCACTTCCTTCTTGCCTCCATGGTTTCTGCTGAGAGATACGCACATAGTCTTATTAAGCTTCCTTTGTATGTAATGGATCGCTTTTCTCTTGCTGCTTTCAGGATTCTCTCTTTGTCTTTGACATTTGATAATCTGATTATTAAGTGTCTTGGCGTAGGCCTATTCATATCTCTTCTGTTTGGAGTACGCTGCGCTTCTTGGATCTGTAATTTTACGTCTTTCACAAGAGATGGGAAATTTTCATTAATTATTTCCTCTATTATTGCTTCTGACCCCTTTCCGTTCTCTTCTCCTTCTGGGACACCAATGATATGTACATTATTGTACTTTGTTTCATCCTTGAGTTCCCGGAGACGTTGCTCATATTTTTTCATTCTTTTCTCCATCTGCTCCTTTGCGTGTAGGCTTTCAGGTGTTCTGTTCTCCAGTTCCTGAGTGTTTTCTTCTGCCTCTTGAGATCTGCTGTTGTATGTTTCCATTGTGTCTTTCATCTCTTGTGTTATGCCTTTCATTTCCATAGATTCTACTAGTTGTTTTTTTGAACTTTTGATTTCTGCCGTATACATGCCCAGTGCTTCCTTTACAGCCTCTATCTCTTTTGCAATATCTTCTCTAAACTTTTTGAATTGATTTAGCATTAGTTGTTTAAATTCCTGTATCTCAGTTGAAGTGTACGTTTGTTCCTTTGACTGGGCCATAACTTTGTTTTTCTTAGTATAGGTTGTAATTTTCTGTTGTCTAGGCATGGTTTCCTTGGTTATCCAAATCAGGTTTTCCCAGACCAGAACAGGCTCAGGTCCCAGAGGGAAGAAATATTCAGTATCTGGTTTCCCTGCAGGTGTGTCTTAGAAAATTGCTCCACCCTTTGATGCCTCAGGATACTGTGCTTTTCTGCCCAGCAGGTGATGCCTGTTAGCCTGTAATTCTTGACTGGTGTGAGGAGGTATGGCCGTGTTCCCCCAGGCTCTGGGGTCTGGTTCTGAATGGAAAGGGCCCCACCCCTTTCCTCCTAGAGAAGACAGACCCCCCAGGTGGAGGTCATCAGCATTTCAATGGTCTCTCTCTCTCTGCTTGTGGTGTCTCCACCCTTCCTCGAGTCACAGCCCTGGAAACTGAAAATGGCTGGGGCTTTCTCCACTGAGCCGAAAAAGAAACAGATAGTCCCCTTCAGACCCAGTCCAAGGTGACCCTCCGGCTCTCCCAGGTCAGTCGTCACCCAAAGCCTCTGTCTGTTTTTTGGGGATGCGTACCTGTAGTGGGCAGTTCACACTCACTACTTAAAACCCCAGTTGGAGCTCAGCTGAGCTATATTCGCTTGCTGGGAGAGAGCTTCTCTCTGGCACCATGAGGCTCTGCAGCTCGGGCTATGGGGGAGGGGGTCTCACGACTTGGATCCGCAGGTTTTACTTACAGATTTTATGCTGTGTTCTCGGGCATTCCTCCCAATTCAGGTTGGTGTATGATGAGTGGATGGTCTCGTTTGTCCCCCCGCAGTTATTCTGGATTATTTACTAGTTGTTTCTGGTTTTTTGTAGTTGTTCCAGGGGGGACTACTTAGCTTCCACTCCTCTCTATGCTGCCATCTTGCCCGAGTCCCCTACTTGTCCATTTTTGTTCTTAAATGGAGATTTGGTGGTTCAAAAGAAATAGACATTTTAATGTTCTAAAACATACAGCCAAAATAGCATCCAGAAATACGGTTTATACCTGCAGCAGCCAGCCTCTCCATACCCTCATCCGCATCATTTTTTAATCTTTTAAATATTTGCCCATTTGATAGGCAGAAAAAACTGTCCCTTGTATTATTTTACATTTCTTTGGTTTCTGATGCTAAATACTGGCTTTTGTCATCACTTATTTTGTGAACTGCTTATTAATGTTCTTCTTTTCATGTTGGGCTATTTATATTTTTTCTAAGAGGTTTTTACATTTTGAATGATAACTGTCATCCATTGCAAAATATCTTTTTTCCTCCATGTCTGGTTTATTTGTTTTAATTTGGGTTGGTTTTTGTGGTCTGGAAGTTTGGGATCCATCTTTGTTTTCCTGCCTCCCCTGGGTGTGGTCCTTCTCGAGTCTCTGCCCCTGGAACTGTGCTTAGACACTCTCCCCGTCCCTGCTCCTCGGTCTGTGAGCCATGCTGCTGTGACCACACTTCTGAGCTGGAACTGTGTGTGCCTGGACAGGGGGCTGTAAGGTCAAGTTCAGAGTTACAAACGCTAGGATAGGGGATCACGTTGTATTTACAGACTGATAATTGATGAGTATTTGAGGGGCATATTCAGCTTCTAACTGCAGTTTCCATAAATTTTTAGTGGGCCTGGAAGTTTTAAAGTTGATTCTTCGGGTTTTCTAAATTGCCTGTCATGTCACCTGCAAATCATCCTTCTCCAGTTACTTGGAAACCACCTGTGAGTGGGGTGGGGGGACCGCGGGCTCTGGGCCAGAGTGGACATGCTGGTGCTCCCGTGCCCGCAGTGGGCAGCATGCCTGCCAAAGGCCTTTCCTGGGGTTTTTATTTATTGTTTGGTTTTAACTCTGAATTTATTTTTTTGACTAGGTAATACATGCTAATGGTAAAAAAATAAAAACAAAAAACAAAAGGAGAACATACAGTGAAAAAGTAAGTTGCCCTTCCTCCCCTGGCCCTAGTTCTCTTCTCCAGAGGCAGTCACTGTTAATAGTCTCATACATCCTTTTAGTAATAGTCTGTGCTTAAATAAGCACATTTTATAGTTTCTCAGAATGCCATGCACACTGTCGTGCTTTGTTTTGTACTTAACTGTCTCGGAGAGCATCCCATATCTAATAATTCAGAGCTGCCTGCTTCATTATTTTAAAAGGTTGTATAATAATACATTATGAAAATGCCATGTTTGGGCTATTACCAATAATACATCAATTAATATTCTTGTACATATGTCATTACACATGTCTGGGTATATATCTTGAGAATAAATTCACAGGAGTAGAATTTATAAGACAGGATGTATACATTTTTAATTTTGGTGAGTAGTCAAATTGCCTTTCATAGTATTTACATTGGCACCAGCAGTATATGAGTGTGCCTGTTTCTTCACATGCACACAAATATAGTATATTGTCTGTATGATTATTGCATTCCAGGGCCCTTTTTTTCTCAGATTATCTTCTTTGCCATTGTGGAAGTAGTAAGCAAGGTCTGGTTTCTTAATATTTTCCTCTTAAAAATCATATTTGTTTACTCTAATCCTGAATTTCTTGAGAAAGGGAGTAATTTTTTTTTGTCCGAGGTTGGCATCTACCTTGTGAGGGGATCTGTGAGCAGGCAGGTGGTCATGTTAGTGAGTGGGAAGTTGTCCCCCTCTTTTCTCGGCTCCAAAAGGTTTTCATAGTATGGTAAATACCTTGGTGGTGGAAATTTTATGGGGAATTGCTCCTTGAATCATTTCACTTTTTAAAATTTCTTCCCTGGTGTTCATAATTTCCTCTGCTTCTTGAGTCAGGTTTGGTTATTTATCTTTCCTCAGAAAAATTACTGATTTCTTATCAGACTTGTTGATCTTAGAGTTGTTATGTTTAGCTTTTTACTTATTACATTGGTGCTTTATGTTTCAAATACATGCTTTTTGGCATTCACGTAATGTAGAAGTATATAAAATCAGAGTTATTCTTATTTCCTGGTTGTCAGCCTGAAAGAATCCTTGCTTCAGGATTATAAGTTTAATGTCTTTTTCTATATTTTGATTTTGAATTTAACATTTTTATAAATGGTGTGAACTTCTTTTCCCATATGATTGCCAATTTTCCTATTGCTTTTTATTGAATAATCTCTATTACTGTGTATTGGATAGTCTAGACTTTCCTTACTATTTTTAATTGCCACTTGTACAGAATACCCATGTAACGATTCTTATGTGAATTGCTTTTTCGGTCATAAGTTGCAAGTTTGCTTTTTTTTTTTTTTAATTTCTTAGGCTTTGATGGTTTACACAAGACCATCATTCATTATTTTTATCAATTCTTTCTGCCTTTAGGCATCCTATAAATTTCTTACCCTGAGATTACATTAAAATATTTCTTAAATTTTGTGTTTGGTTTTTTTGACCTTTTGGTATATGAATTTTCAAAATATTGACCCAACTAGACAACTTCTAGGTCAAGTTTAGACCATTGTCAAGTTTCCCAATAGATCTCATTAATAGTCTCATTGAAATTGAATTAGCTGTATATATTAATTTGGAGGAGAATTTAGCACTTTAATAAAATGCCAGATCTGTGCATTGTGTGCCATTATCCTGGTATATTTTCCAATTTTTTTTTTTTTTTGTATTTTGGTGTAATTTATAATTTTACTCACAGAGGTGCTGTTTACTTTCAGTAAATCTTTTTTTCTTTTTGTAATGGAACCTTCTCCCTAGTTATTACTCATTGATACATATTGGGGGAATCTGTTATAGATTATTGCCTTATTGAATGATTATAAGGTCTTTTTCCATTGATTAGCAGTGTTTGAATAGACACTCCAAATAAAAGAATGATAGTTTTATCTCCTTCTCTATGTATAACTTTGATTTTGTTTTGGTTTTGTTTTGTTTTTTTCCCGGTCTAGTAGTGTTCAGCTAGAACTCCATGTAAGAATGTGCAATAATGGCAGTGTTATGTGTCCTTTCATAAACGAGTTTGGTCTGTAGTTAGTGTTATCTGTGTTTTGGGCTTCTCAGTTATTCTGGCTTCTTGAAGACAATTTGGAAGATTCTGTTTCTCATCCTGGTTTGGTTTATGTGACTTGGGGATTGTCCTTTAACTGAGGATTGATACAACCTCACCCCTAATACTGCCCAGTCCTCAGCCATTTGGGGAGTTAATTCTCCGACACTCTTTTTATGTTCCTTCCATATTGATTAGTCCATGTATCTTTTTCTTTAAAATGTCTGCAGGCCCTGTGTTTTTGTCTGTTCCTGAAGCCTTGAGGAGTGGAGAGCTGCTTGGTCTGAAGTTGCAGAAAGGATCCCATTCCCAAACAGGTGATTCCCACACCTTTGGGCGTCCTGATGCCCCTGAAAGGAGGGGCTAGTCCGGGGTTGGGGGGAGGTGGTCAGAATTTCCCCTTGCGTCAGTTCACCGCCAAGCAGGACAGGGCAAGAATGGCCTTCAGCACTCTGCTCCTCCGAGTGGCAGGCCCTGGTCATCCGGTTCTCAGGAGGCTGGACACTTTTCCTTCCCTTGCTTGGAAATTTTCTGCCCAGCAGAGGCTTTTCTGGTGTCCTCCTATCCAGTCCTTTGTTCTGAAGGAGGGCATTTGGGGAGAGAGTCGTCAGGTCCCCAGGCCTCAGGATTGAGGTGTGTCCTTGGTGCTGGAGCTCCGTGGGATGGCTGTGGAGAGCGTGAGCTGTCAGCAGAGAGAGCAGGAAACTGAGCTTACTACGTTTATTTCCAAATGATAAAATGGTTTGAATGGCTAAAAAATCTCTTTTCCCCATAGACATTTTTTTTTTTTAAAGTTAATTTTGAACTTGCTGGTTTTCCTTTTAAAACAAAGGCAGAGAATTTTTGCTGAATAAGGTTTTGTTCTCTAGAAGTAAAGCCAGAAGTACAAAACTGTCAGGTAAGTTAATTCATCGACCCGTTTTTGATCCCACTTGCCTGCACCAGTACTGTGTTAAAACATAGGGGTCAAAAAAAAAAGAAAATATGTGAAAGCGTTTGTACGTCTTTCTCTGAGAGATGACTCAGTAGAGTGAGCCTTTTAACATTAAAGTTTCTCTGGCTCCACCTGCTTATTCTCCAGAATTGAAGGGTATAGCAGAAGGGCCGCAGTTCTGCGTCCCCCAGCTTTCCGCTAGCAGACCACCACAAAAGGCAGGGAGAGATTGTCTTTAAAAAGTACAGGTTTGTTAGATAGAGAAGCGTCTAGATGAAGACTATTAGCGCTTTCTGTGTATGTTTTTTTAATGACTACCTACTAGCCATATCAGTGAATCTTTTTAACTTACAGGTATGTTCTCTGGCCCTAGCACAATTAAGCTAGAAATCAGTAATGAGAAAATAACTTACAAAGGAGACCAATACTTTTGAAAATTTTAGAGACACCCTCCCTGATAGTTCATACATGAAGGAAGAAATTGTAATGAAAATCAGAAAGCACTTAGAACTGACAGATAATGAAAAGACTACGTAAGCAGACTTACAAGCAGCTGAAACAGTTCAGATAGAGGGAAATGTATAGCCTTTAACTGGTTACATTAGAAAAGAACAAAAATTGGAAATAAGCTTTTATCCCATCTAAAAAGTTTTATTTTAAAGGACAAATAATGAAAATAAAGACAGGTAAGGAAATAAATGAAATAGGTAAAGAAACAATAAAGAGGGTGATCAAAGCGGAAATTTGGTTCCATTTTATTTTATTTGTTTTGAAAAAAATAAGATTTTTGGCAAGTTTGATCAGGCAAAAAAAAAATGTCATGGCATCAAGAAGCTTGATGATCATTTTATCATGTTTTTGCTGTTTATAAGAATAATTTATCCTTCATTTGGAAAATGTTGGAATCACAAAGAAATGGGAAAGTAAAGCTTTCCCCATTGGTATATTGGACTTCCACCCTTCTTCTCTTGTTCTTCGTATATATTTCCACAAATATGATACTACCATTTTTTCATGACCTGTCCCCCCGTAGTTTGAAATATGCCATGGAGTTTTAGCCATGTGACTTCAGTATTTAAACATGATCTTATTAGCTGCATAGTATTATATGAATACATCAATATTAGATTTGTTTTTCCCCAATGGCCAGTGACTGTTTTATATAATAGTGCAGCTACAGAGAAGTAAATCAGTGAAGAGGAAATAAGATCACTTGAAAACACATCACTGAGTTGAGCATTTTAAAATGTGATCTGTATTTTTATATGTCGTATACTGTTTTAATAAATGTCTTAAAGGGAAAAATGCCCAGACTTGGTATCCCCACATTCCCCTCCTTTCCATTTTTGCTAAGAAAAAAAACACCACATGCAATTTTGGTAATGGCTAGCATCATTTTCCACGTGCCATGCATTGGGTTATTAGACCCTTTGGGTATATGTTCACTTATTCAGGCTTCAGAAATCTAAGGGATGGAGGTACTGTTATTCCCGTTTCACACATGGGGAGACAGCCTTCTAGACTTACTTAACATAACGTTGCCCATGGTCGCATGACCATTGACTGTAACAGAGCTAACTCCTCAAACGTAGGTCTGTGCAGTGCCCACGGGTCATGCTTACAGTCTCCATGCCAAGGCAAACTGTGTAGCGATGTGTGTTCCTTTGTGTCAGGGGATTTTTGTATCTCATCCAGCCTTGGCCTGATCCCAAAGCCTTGTTGACGCCCTGGTAGAGGAGCCCCACGCTGCTGCCTGGTCTCAACTTCCGGGACATATGTATATCTCCTTACAATCTGCAGGTCCCTGAGTACTGACTGTCACAGGCTGCTGCATCTTTCCTGTTGACCTATTGAAAATTTTACTTAGAAAAATGCTGCTTCCAAAACACTTGTCTGCCACCAAATCTAAGAAGTCCTGGGCCCCAGATCTGTATGAGCTAGACAGTGACTTGACTAAGGAGCCGGAAGCCATCATAGAAGGAGGCACAACTGACTCTGAATTCTTTCATCAGAGGTTTCGGAATTTCTTCTACGTGGAATTTGTTGGGCCCCAGAAGACCCTGATCCAACTCCGAAACCTCTGCCTCGATTGGTTGCAGCCGGAGACTCACTCCAAGGAGGAGATTATCGAGCTCTTGGTCCTTGAGCAGTACCTGACCATCTTGCCAGAAAGGATCAAACCTTGGATACAGGCCAAAAACCCAGAGAACTGCGAGAAGCTAGTTACTCTGCTGGAAAATTACAAAGAGATGTACGAACCAGAAGGTAAAACTTAGATTCCAGGAAGGGTGTGGAGGTGGGCGTAGGGCGAGACCTCCCTCAGGCTTTTCCACCTTGGCGCTCCTGAAGTCGGGGGTGGCCTAGTTCTGTCCTGTGGTGGGCATCCTGCTGTCGAGCAGCACCCTCGTCTCTGCCCTCCCCTGGTGGTAGCCAGACATGTCTCCAGCTGCTGCCACGTGTCCCTGGGGAGCAGAGTTACCCCCATTTGAGAACTACCACCCTGAAGTGTGAGAGGCATGAGCAGAAAAGGAAAGGAAGATGTGTCAGTGGAAGAGAACCCCCACATAACAGTCCCTTGACCCAAGTGCGAGTCTTTTTCTGAGCCGCTTTTGGGAAACAGTGGTCTGGAGCCACAGAAAGTCGTGCTCTGGCTCTTTCATTTGAGATAAGGTAGGAGAGGTCACAGTCACATCCTCTGCCCAGGAGTTAAATTGCAAGAGTAATGGAAAGCTATTGAAGGGTCTGGAGTTGACGCAAGGACTGGAGCAGGCCTCTTACAGAGGTTGGATTGGGAGGGTGGAGGGCAGAAATAGAAAATGACCAATTTAGGAAATATATGAGAATATATGCAAGACGTGGTAACGCATCTTCAAATCAGTGCTTTTTGTCCTCCTAGAAGACATTGACTGCAAAGACAACATGAGCCAAAACAGAGGAGAGTCCCCACCACCACGCCCCGTGTCCCCACCACCACGCCCCGTGTATTCTTTCTGCAGTAAGTAGCCCACTCGGGTGATAGCTCGCTTCACCCCCTGGAAGTTTGTAGACGACGTGGAGGCTTGTGGGTGTCAGGACCTCAGACACAATGGCATGCCGCCCCCCAGAGTGCCTGGTGTTAGTCACCATTCGGAGAGGGGGTGGGCAGGGGGGCTGATCGGTGACGTAATGATGAGGCCTTTGGATACCAAAGCAGACCCAATATGTAGGGAAAATACAATTTTTTAAAATTGATGCAAGTATTTTAAAAATATTTGGAATTTGAAGCAGGCTGCTTTAACCTGTGGCCCCAGCCTCCCCAGGACAGGTAAAGTTCATTTCCCTTTTATCTCCAAAGCCATTTGGTTGATATTTTGGTGAGCTTTTTTAAGAAGCATTGCTTTGGGAGAGGGTGTGCGTTTTGTTTTGTTGGGTTTTATTTCTTACAGTAATGTAATGTGCACATTGAGGTTGGTTGGGGTGAGCCATACTGTAGAGGGAAGACCGTGCTCCTGAACTTAGACTTGACCATTTAGGAGCTGGAAAACCTGCAGAGGGCTTGAAGGGGCAATGGACATGTGAACTAAGCTTTGGAACCTGCTTTGAGCAAGCCCCACTTAAATGAAGCCCCCAAAACAGTGTTCCAGGTGTAGGGGCATGGAAAGAGTCCAGACTGAGCTTGGGAGTCAGGAGATCTTGGTTTTGGATCCATCTCCTCAAAGGACAGATGAAGCTAACATTCCCTTCCAGGTGGGTGCATGTGCACGGGAAGGAGAGACGTGTGGGAAAGCACTCTGTTAACTGCTGCTCTTGTCTCATGTCACTAGGTGCCCGGGACCGGAGGGGCAGAAGCAGAGACGTGGAATTCCGAGGCCGCTGGCCATATGCCAGGAGTTCTGGGAACCGTAAGTCACCTGCTAGGCCCTTCACCCCGATCCGCGGGCTCAATTGCACGTCACCAAGGGAAAGTAAGTGGAGTGAGAGTGGAGGCGGCAGGGTGTGCAAGGCCTTGGAAGTCAGTTGGAACTGTGTTCTGGCTCTCCCAAAGTTCCACTTGTATGGCTGTTTACACATTGTTTTTCTTAAGCTGACACCCTTTTTTTTTTAACTAGAATTTTAGTTATTAAACAAACTGCCACCACGAAAGTTGAAAAATAGTGTAAACTATCATAGATAGAAGGTATAGTGATGAAAAATAATCGAATTGAAACAGTGTGGTTAACTACTAACTACAGATGCCTGCATGGCTTTGAGCAAGTGTTAAGGGTAGAGACATCCTGTCCCCCAGCTTGAGACTTTCCCTGAGTGTTTAAAAGGGAATTGACAGGGAAATCCTCATTATGTCACCATATTGTTGGTGAGTGTACCACCCGAAACCATCTGTATTGGAGGAACTCAGCAGTAGGTATTGGAGCAGCCCTGAAATTTTTGATTAGGAAATGGACATCATCATCAGGACTAACCTCTGCGATGGTGCACAGGGGCCCCGGCTCTGGTCCACGTGTGCTGCTGCTTGCTGCAAGTCTCTCTCCCACCACCTCCGTTTAACAGCTGGGGGGACGGAGGCCCAGAGGTGAAGTATATACTGGAGAGCAGAGCTGGCGGAGGCGCTGCAGCAGCCAGTAGAGCACGCAGCTTCAGATGTGATCCAGAACATCCTTTGGGATCCCTTAGGAGCAGGAGGGTGTGGTCCCTGGCCCTGCTCTGATTCTGAAGTGTGGCAGGGTCTGCTGTGTTTGTTAGGAGCCTCAGAACCAGGGACAGAACACAGAGAAGGAAAAGCAAACCTCAACACTTGACCACACACACACACACACACTCTCTCTCTCTCTCTCTCCCCCCCCCCCCCCCCCTCTCTCTCTCTGTCTCTCTCTCTGTCTCTCTCCTGCTGGATTCAGAGGATGTGCCCCAGGGGCAGGTCTGGATCTGCGGGTCCATCTGGTCTCCTTCCTTCATCGTGCCTTTTCTCTTCCCAGGGTTGCCTCCACGCAACCTCTCCCTGCCTCTGATAGAGAAGACAGCTTTTGAGATGGAGAGAGAAAACAGCAGCAGAGGCTCTGTGATGGGTTATCGGTCCCGGCCCCAGGTATGCCTGTGTTTCATCTCTTTCCTGAAAGGCCGTCTGCATTTTCACTGCAAAGTGGCCCTCCCAAGGGGAAGTTTTCATCCGCCCACTAGAGTCCTGTCTGGGTGTGAGAGCCCCGTCTCTCCTGCAGGGAGCCCCGGCCTGTCCCCGTTGGTGACAGACGGCCTGGGGAACTGCTGCCGTTTCCTGACTCATCCACCTGGTCATAGGAACTCTGTCCTGCTCAGCATTTATATCACTTGGTAGGCTGGTCAGGTTGGCTGTGTAGTGGGCTTGAAAAGCAGAATGATTTGGGAAATCTTTCTGGTCTTCAGTGGGGAGCCAGGAAAGCTGCAGATCAGCAGAACAGACTGGTGAGAAGGAGCAAAGACTTGGGAGCGGATGGGAACTGGGTTGAAGCCACCTCTGCCGCCTGCTGTGTGGCGTTGGTCCATTTACTGTAAGCTGAGCCCCAGTTTCCTCATCCATAAATGGGCACGGTGAGTCCCTCACCAGGGCTGCTGTGAGGAGTGGGGGGATCATACACATATGAAAAACACCCAGTGGGACTCCTGGCTCACGGAAGGCACACGCTGTTAGCGGTCATCGTCTGAGGGGCTGCGGGGGCGAGGGGTAAGGACATGGGATTTGAGCCACCTCCTTGAGGCAGGGGGGGTGTCACTAGTTGCCCACAGAGTAGAGGAGGACCACAACGTGAATGGGGCTTGGACATGAAGGAGTCCAAAGGTTGAGCTGAACCTTCATTTCCTTTTACAATTAAGTGCCTCCCTGTGTTAGGCAACGGGACCCAGGGGTAGAGCAGTCCCCCCCGGCCAGTTAGGGTCCCTGCCCTGGGGGGCCTTCAGTCTAGCCGCAGAGATGGGCCTTGGGCAGTCACAAAGGGAAGTTTCTGAATATGGTTATAACTGCAGATTGTCCCAGATGCTCTCAAGGGCAAATACAGGGTCGTTGGCAATTGTAACAGGCCTCGATGTGGATTTGAAGGGAAGATTTCTTCAAGGCAGTAACACTGGACATGAAGGATGAGGAGGAGTCAGCCGCCTGGCCTTGGGGTCGGAGCGTCCCGGGTCGGATGCAGCTGCGGTGAGGGGCAGCCTTGGTGTGTCCCATCACACGGTGCTGCCTGTGCAGTTAGGGTATCATCAGTGGTCCCCACGGCGGGGTTGGTAATGCACCGTCGTCGAGGGCTTTGAATTCTGCCCTGAAAGCTCTGCCCCTCTCCAAGAGGCAAACAGGGACTCTTGGGTTTCTGAACATTGGACTGTAAGCTGGTGACTTAAATGATCAGTGATCCTGACGAAATGGGAAATACAAGAACAATGAAACTGTGCTCATTCGTGTGCACTGAAAAGTAACGGTTCTTGGAAACGTTTGTAGACACCAGTGTTGTTATGAATACAAAGTTTTCCTTTGCTTTAAGGCTACCCACTTGCATAGGTTACTTTAATTTTAAATTGAAGTATCATTTTTCTTTCATATTAAGCAGTGTAGTTCAAAATTCAGTATGCATTCTTCTTACTCAAATTAGGCAGATAGAAAAATATAATATTAAAAAAAAATAACGTCTCCCTTTCCTTTTGCCTTTGCCCATGGGGTCAGTTAACATCAGGGACGAGGCCCTCACGAGGCTCTCTCACAGTCCTCCTCTATACATATTAAAATCTTACCACTGAAGGTCCCACCCAGGGACCTCCCCAAAACCTTTGCTCACTGTTCCAGCCTTCCCTAAACTGTCCCTCTACTAAATCCTTTTAAAACTTATCTTTATTTCACTTTATTATTAATTTTTCTCTATTTCATGAGTCTTTCCTCTTCAGCAAATTCTAAGCTGCATGAGGGCAAAGAATATGTGTTCTGTGTCCTTTGTATCTTCCCCAGAGTGTATAGCACCAAGGTAAAAGTGTAAAACAGGTCCCTGGTAAAGCTCACCCCAAGCACCATGAGCACTTGCTGCATAATGTTGCGTTCGTAGCGCCCGTTCTGCTGTCCTTCCCTTCCTGCTCTGGGCACTCATGGGAATGGAGCCCCTAAGCGGTATATGTCTGCCATTTTAGGGTGCAGAATCATACCAGGACGTTGTGGGTCTCTCTAAAGACAGGAAGTCTCAGAACCCCATTCAGGACAACATGGAGAATTACAGGAAGCTGCTTTCCCTGGGTAAGTGGTTGCTTCTCTCAGTTGCTCTGAATCCATTCATTGGAGTGTTTTGTTAGCGTATTCTTTTGAAGATAGAGTGTTGTAGGCCATGTTAATATAAACTGGACTTTAAAGATCATAAAAAAACCTCCAAAAGATTTCAGGAGGGGGAATAAAGGATGAGACTTGTGTTTTTAAGAAATCACTCTGGCTTTGGGTGAAGATTATATTGTACAGGGTCAGGGAGAACAGGGACAAGGCTCTTGTCACAGGAATTGATATATTTATTAGTGAGGTTACAGTGGAGACTTTTAAACCATGGAAGTTTATTCACTCACGGTTTTGAGACTGGGAACATGTCCATGTAAGGCGTCTTCCCAGCAGTGCTTTCTCCCAGAAGACTGTGCCATTCTGGGCTGGCTGCTGGTGATCCTGGGCCCCTCTGTCACATGGCAGGGCACACGGTGGCGTCTCCTGGTCTCTTCTTTCTCTTCTGGGCTCCAGCTTCTTGCTTTCCGTGGCTTTCTCGCTCGCTGTCTGAATTTCATTGTCTTATGAAGGACCCAGTAAGAGGATTAAGACCCATCCTGTTTGAAGTGGGCACTCTTAACTGAAGTCACCTCATCAAAAGGCCCTGCTTACAATGAGTCCACACCCACAGGAATGGATTAAATTCAGTGACGTGTTTTTCTGGGGGACATAACAGCTTCCGACCACCACAGAGACTAGTGAAAAAGGCTGTCAGCATTTAAGGAGCTAGTTATAAGAATGTGACAACTAAAAGGCACTAGATTTAGGGATAGATGGAGGACTTTGTGTAAATTTCTAGGGGGAGTCAGAATTAGTTAAAATTAGAATGGGGTTAAGGAATGAATAGTGAGGAAGTGAGATGGCTAATTTAAAAAAATGCCTCAAAAATTGGTGGGCTACTTCATATTTAGTACCTCAGAGAAAGAGATAAATTTAGCCGATGTGTTGGTCTCCCCACTCCAGTATGAGCCACTGAATTATTTGTATGAACACAGGGGTTCAGCTTGCTGAAGATGATGGGCACTCACACATGACACAAGGCCATTTGTCAAGGTCAAAGAGAAGCGCCTACCCAAGCACCAGTCGAGGTAAGAACTAGGCCACTGGAAGGTAACGGCCATTTAGTCGGTGAGTTGGGAGCAAATGCACATACGGATGAACGCTTCGTGGTCTTTATTCTCACCAGCATTACAGAAGGCTGCTGTCCTTGAAGTCCCACTGTGATTTTATACAAGTTCATGGACTGGGGAGTGTTTACATTTTGGGTTTCTTTTTAGGTCTGAAAACTATGCCTGAAACCAAAAAGTCAACCCATCGGCGGGGAATTTGTGAAGATGAATCTTCCCACGGGGTGATTATGGAAAAATTCATCAAGGATGTTTCACGCAGCTCCAAATCAGGCCGAGCGAGGGAATCGAACGACCGGTCACAGAGGCTCCCCGGAATGCCAGAGGGTGACTGGAAAGATGTTTCTGTCAACAAAAGGGAATCAGTCATTCAGGAGAGGGGTCATGAGGGGAATGCTTTTGGGGGTGGCTTTAATTTTAAATCAAACCTTGTTTCCAAGAAGAGAGGTCTTGAAAGAAAAAGGCGCTATCAGTTTGACACAGATGGAAAGGGCTCAGTTCTTGACCAGAAAGACTATGCAAGAAAGAAACCTTTTGAATGTAATGAAATGAGGAAAGCTGTGAGCATGAGTAGCCTCTGCCCCCCGTCCTTTGCCGAGGCTCAGCCATCCGATTTTGGAGCAATGCCTTATGTGTGTGATGAGTGCGGGAGGTCTTTCAGTGTGATTTCGGAATTTGTTGAACATCAGATCATGCATACGAGAGAGAATCTCTATGAGTATGGTGAGTCCTTTATTCATAGCGTGGCCGTTAGTGAGGTTCAGAAAAGTCAGGCTGGAGGGAAACACTTTGAATGTAAGGAGTGTGGGGAAACCTTCAATAAGAGTGCCGCACTTACTGAACATCGGAGAATTCATGCTAGAGAGTATCTCGCGGAATGTAAGGATAAGGAATACGAAGAAGCTTTCATGCCCAGCCCGACCCTTAGTGAGCTTCAGAAAATGTATGGTAAAGAGAAGTTTTACGAATGTAGGGTATGTAAGGAAACCTTCCTTCATAGCTCTGCCCTGGTTGACCACCAGAAAACTCATGGTAGAGGGAACTTCGGTGATGAGAAAGATAATGAACGTGGGGAGGCCTTCAAGCCCAGCCCAAACCTTAGTGAGTTTCAGAAACTGTGTGGTAAAGAGAAGATTTACGAATGTAAGGTGTGTGGGGAAACCTTCCTTCATAGCTCAACCCTGAAAGAGCATCAGAAAATCCATACTAGAGGAAACCTCTTTGAAAATAAGGGTAAAGTCGGTGAGGAAACCTTTATTCCTGGTCAGTCTCTTAAAAGGCGTCAGAAAACTTACACAAAAGAGAAACTCTGTGAATTTAAAGATGGTGGGGATTCCTTTATCCAAAGCTCAGACCTCGGGGAGCATCAGAAAATTCATTCTCGAAAGAATCTGTACGAGGGCAGGGGGTATGAGAAATCTGTCATTCATAGTTTGCCCTTTGCTGACTCTCAGAAGAGTCATACCATAACAAGACCACCCAAAGATGAGGAGGACGAGAAAGCATTTACTGTTAGCTCTAACCCCGACGAACACAAGAAACTTCCCTCTGTAGAAAATGCCTGTGAGGCAAAACCATATGAGAGGTCTGTCATTCAGGCCTTGGCGTTCACTGAACCTCAGAAGAGAAACAGTGCAGTGGAACTTAGTAAACCAAAGGCGATTGCAACATCCACCATTCAGAGCTCAGACACGACTGGACATGAGAAAGTCCATGCCAGGGAGATTGTCTATAAAGGAAAAGAAAATGGAGTATCTGTTATTCACAGCTTAGTTGCTCCTGAGTCTCCAAAAAGTCGCACTGGAAATGAATTTGCTGAATGTGATGAGAAGGGAGAACCCTCCCCTTATGTTTTAGACCGTAACGATCAACAGAAAATACGTGCCGGAGAGAACCTGTGTGAAGGGGGTAAGAATAGCAAAATCACCAACTCAGTTATACACAGTGTGTTTCACACTGAATCTCAAAAAAGTCCTCCTGGAGAGGAAGCCGGTGAATTTAAGAAGGATGCTGAGGTCTCTGTTCCTAATGCAAATGCCCGTGAGCATCAGAAGGCTCGTGCTAAAAAGAAATACATTGAGTGCAGGGAGTATGTGAGCTCTGTAATTCACTCGCCCCAGAAAAGTCTCACTAGAGAGAAATTCTACGAGTGTCAGGAGTGTGGCGAGTCCTTTGCTCTTAGCTCCGACCTCAGTGAACATCAGAAGGTTCATGATAGAGAGAAGCCTTCTGGAAGTAAAATGTACGAAAGATCTGTGATCCGCAGCGTAGCACTTACCGACCCTCAAACAAGTTATGCTGAAGAGCAAGCACAAAACAAATGTAAATACTGTGGGGAAAGCTTTGCTACTAGTTCAGACCTTGGCATGCATCAGAAAATCTATGACCAAGAGTTCCATGGTGGGAAACCATGTGGGACTTCTGTTATTCAGGCCTTAGAACCGAGTGAGCCTCTGAAGGAAGACCCTGATGATACCATCTATGAGTGTAAGGACTGTGGGCTGGGCTTCGTTGACCTCACAGACCTTGGGGATCATCAGAAAGTTCACAGCAGAGAGTATCGTACTGAACATAAGGGAAATGTGAATTGTGTCATTCATAACTATTCCTTTGGAGAGTATAAGAAAAGTTACGGTGGAGAGCAGCTCTATGAATGCCCAGAATGTGGGGCATCTTTTGTTCATAGCTCGTTCCTTTTTGAGCATCAGAAAATTCACGAGAGAGAGCATGTGTATGGTTTTAGGGGGTATGATGAGCCCTTTATGCAATTCCCGACCCCAAATGTAAGGAAGAATCGTGCTGCGCAGAGGCGGCCTCCTTCCGAGAGAATCCTTAAATGTCATGTGTGTGGACAGAAGTTTGTTCGTAACTCTGTCCTTATGGAACATGTCAAAATTCACACTGGAGAGGATTTAGTGGAGCGTGGCAATGTATGTGAGGATACTGTTGTTCCAGGCTTAGCCCCCACTGAGTTTCAGAGAAGTCAAACTGAAAAGAAGCTCCATGAATGTAAAACATGCAGAGAATCCTTTCTCACTCACTCAGACCTTAGGGATCATGTGAGAAGGCATAAGAAAGGTGAGCCATACGACTACGGGGCCTCCTATGTCCATACCTCGTTTCTCGATGAGCCTCCCAAAGGGGATCCACCATTCTATGAATGTAAGGACTGTGGGAAATCCTTTATTCATAGCACAATCCTAATTAAACACCAGAAACTTCATCTTGAAGAAGCAGCCCAGGAAATCGAAGCCAACTTTGTTGTTCGACAAGAAGTTCTGAGGATTCAGGGATCAAATGTAGAGGCTGCGGAGCCAGAGGTGGAGGCCACAGAGCCAGAAGTGGAGGCCGCAGAACCGGAAGTGGAGGCCGCAGAGCCAGACGGAGAGGCTGCAGAGCCGCACGGAGAGGCCGAGCAGCCAGATGGAGAAGCCGAGCAGCCAAATGGAGATGCTGATGAGCCAGATGGTGCAGGGATCGAAGACCCAGAGGAAGGAGGTGAAGAACCAGAGGGAAAAGCTGAGGAGCCCGAGGGAGATGCTGATGAGCCAGACGGGGCAGGGATCGAAGATCCAGAAGAGGCTGAAGACCAGGAGCTTCAGAGCGAAGAACCATACTACAGCTGCAGGGAGCGCGCAGAAGCCTTCACTGCAGACTCCGCTCACGGCGCGTGTCTGAAGAGCCATGCCCGAGTGATCATCTACGAGCCGGGAAGCGTCTTCGGTGAAAGCTCACGCTACACTGAACGTGCGAGCACCAGCACCAGCGACAGGGATGGGGCCGACGAGAAATACTTCAGATGTGACATCTGCGGGCAGCTCTTCATCGATCGCCTGTCCCTTGCGAGACACCAGAGTTCCCATACCAGCTGAGAACCCACAAACCAGGAAGTTGGAAAACCTTCAGTTAGACTTTGACCTTTATTAAACATCAGAGAATTCAAATTCAAACAGTCCCATAGTAGTGTTGATGGAAAGCTTAGCTTAGGGCGTTCACACACCACACTGGAAGGAAAGGGAGTGGAGGGCCTCCTTCAGTCGTGGCTCTCCCCCATCAGACGTCAGCGTACGCCTGCGGGGAAGCCGTGGCTCTTCTCTTACCTTTCTTCCGAGTAATCCTATTGAGAAAAAAACCCAGGAGTATTGACAACCATAGAACTGTCCCCGATCAGCTGTAAATGACACAACCTGTATATAGTGTTTCCTGAGGTGTGTGTAAATAGCTAGTCACAGCAAAACAGAAGTCACGTGCATTTGGATTTAACATGCTGCACCACCACAGTCTTCTGTGTCAGGGCACCTTGCCTGGTGATCCTTGATGGGGAAGGGGAGGTGGGAGAGAAGGAGAGCAACAAATTAGAATCTATTTGTAAGGATCTTGGATCCTGAGAGAGAGTTGTTGGGGATTATTTGAATCCCATCAGTATCTTTTTGAGCATTGACTGTGTTTTGCTCTCTTACTCTTAAATGTTCTTGTGCAGGTGCAGGCATGAAAAATGCAGTATGTTTTCCTCTTTGCTTTCTGGAAAGGAAAGTACTTGGGGCTTTCTTGTGCAGCCGTTTCGTCCACACCAACACTGTGGAGCCTCGTGCTCTGTAAACCTTTATGGTACGTGTGTGGATGGGCATTGTGACCTGAGTGGCAAGTTGCCACACTGTACCTTGTGGTGGCTCTCATGCCAAACTAGTAAAAGTTCTGTTTTTTCTTTTTACCCAGCTCAATATGTGTTCAGTACTGAGTTCCCCAAATCTGCAGCTTTGCTCCGTAGGTCTCATGCCTTTGCCTTTGGTCGTGGGTGCAGCCGTCACTGGAGGGCGGCAGTGCCTCGTGAGGGTCGAGGGCCTCGAGGAAGGGGTCCCACGTTGTAAGGGCGCAGGCTGGCGACCTTCATCACTGCCCCGTGCGCTTCCCGCCGTGAGTGGAAAGTGACAGCGTGGCTTCGGTTGCCCGGGTAGCGTTAGTGCACCTGCCACAACTCGGTTTGCACCCTGGGTGCCCGCCCAGGAGCTGGTGTCCTTAGATCTTTCTGTCGCTACGCTGTATTCTCTTCTCCTTTACCTGTCTGGCCCTCTAACCTTGTGTCTGTCACAACAACCACAGAAGCTTTCTTTCCATCCCACCCAGGCTTAACAGACTCAGGTGCCCTAGCAGCCTTAATGTGTGATGTTGCCGTCTGTTCGCCTTCCAGCCTTCTTAAGCATTTCTGAGCTGTCCATTAGTGTCGTGTTTGTCTAATCTCAGTTTTCCACTTAATCACAAATTTACCTCACCACCTGAGGTTTCCTGTGTACTCTGCTGTATTCCTTTGCTCCCCAGCTCCTCACATAATGATTATATTAAGAAACTTTTAGGCCTTGAGTTGGCTGGAAAAAAAAATGAAAAATTAAAAATAAATTTAAAAAATGGATCTGTAGATTAAGGGAGCAAAAACAGAGTGGATAATTTGAGGAAGCAAGATTAAAATACACACTAGGGAAATGTGTCTAAGTCTCACTCGAAGATCTGCACGATAAGGCCTTCTTGTGGAGAGTGTCAGGGTTGCAGGGAGGCTTAGAGCTAGGAGCAAAACGCAGAAATGAGTAAGCCAGAGAAGGGCGTCTCGGTGAGTTCACTAAACATGAGAGGGAGCGGAGGAGAAAAGGCGCTGGAAGCAGGGGTCGGAAGGCCAGACTTTAGAGAATGCGTGCAGTGGGGTGCCCTGAGCGGTGAGGAGGAAGAGGCCTCGCCGCGGCCTGGAGCACGTGCCTGTCGCGGTGTGCGAAGGTCCCGGGTTGGCTCGGACACACCGTGGAGCTGGGGGGACAGTGAGGCCCCCTTTAAGCGGGAGTCGGGGTCAGGGTGGTGACCACTGTCAGCAGCGTGAGTCGGTACACACCTTCTCAGAAAGCAACTTGCCATGTTTCACGGTGTCTGTTGCAACTTTATGGTGGTGAAAAATTAGGAACTTAATGCCAGACAAGAGGGGAACGATGGCATAAATGAATCTGAAGCATCTTCTCGGTGAGCTTTCATGCAGCCGTTTAAAAATGATAATCATGAGTTATGTAGCAGCGTGGAAATATATTTACGGAATATTAAGTGGAAAAGCAGGACACAAAATTATATTTATACTACAATTATAACTTTAAAAAATGTATGCTTATAGTCAAAAGCTGGTGTGGTGGTGTAGGCTTATAGTTGAGCATTATTTTCTTAAATTCCTTGAATGTTCTTTATGGTAGTGTTGCTAAAAAGTTTATATTCACGTTTCCATTGTGAACATAATTTGAACTCATCAGACATTTGCAAACTTCAGAAAAGTGGAGGAAAAAAATCCATATTCCCACCCTCCAAAGACAGATACACTCTCCAGTATCTTGTTTGTTCTTGTTTCTGTGCACAGCTTTATGATTATAACTGTGTCAAAATATGTATTCAAAATAGCTATTATGTTACCTTTGTGGAATTATGGTTAAATACTTTTAATTTTTCAAATGTTTCTTAGTGTTCTGATAACCAAGTTTATCGCTGTGTTTCTGTTACAAGCTTAGTACTACATACCCAGAGAAAAAATGAGAAAGTACAATAAATTAGGAAAGGAAAAAATTTGCCCTTATTCCTAACACACAACTACTGTTAACATCTTGATACATTTCCTCCATCATTTCAGTGCACAAGCTTGTGATTATAATGGTGTTAAATATGTATGCTTATAATCTAAATTAATGAAAAGAAATGTGGAAAAATAATTAAAATAGTTGTCATGGGATTATGGTTAAATATTTTGTCTCAAATTCCATCAATGGTCTTTGGTGTTTTGGTAATAAAGTTTATGTATGTATTTTCCATTACAGATACAATACATACTCATAGAAAACTTTGGAAAATTCAGTAACTTAGAAGAAAAAAAAATCACTCATTTTCCCAACACCAACTACTGTTAACATCTTGACCTGTTTCCTCAGCTTGTTTCTGTGCACCGGTGTGTGATTATTAGGGTGTTACTAGAAGTACACGTAGAGTCAAAGATGGGAAGAAATACAGAAAACAATTGAAATAGTTGTGTGGTCTTTATGGGATTACAGTTAAATACTTCGTCTTGGTTTCCTCGAATGGTCTTTATTATGGTGTTTTGGTAAGCCACCTTTGTTACTCCTGTTTCCATTATAAACACAGTATATGTTCGTTGTAGAAACTTTGAAGTAGCAGAAATGTAGAAGAGAAACTCACCCATATTTTCACCATCCAAAGACTGTGGTTAACATCTTGATATGGTTCTTCCTCTTGTTTCTGTGCACAGGTTTTTAGTTTGTTAATATGGTTGTGGTCGTTCCAGCTATCTGTAATAGTGTCAACAATAAAGATAAAGCTAAAAGTAACATAGTTCTTAGTCTCTTCTTGCCCTGGTTTAAGTGGGGTTGTTAAATACGGTTTTTTGTTAAAGTTATAAATCCCCAAACTTAGTGACTTCTTGGGCTTTCAGTTGGTTGCAAACCTCACTGTATCTTGAAGTGTGTGGCTGTGGGTGTGTGGTTGAGGAGCAGTTACTTCTAAGGGATCTAGCACTGCTTGACGCCTCATGCTTAACTGCACTTATAATTAAAACGACACGGTCACCACTTTTTGAACTTGGAAATAACCACAGGTGTGTTTCATCTACTTGAGTCTGCCTTTTTAATCACAAATATGAGATTCTCTCAAACAGAAAAAGTAAAGATCTCAACATAAAAATGTTGATGTAATCGTTGAGAATCATCTTCCCTAGGTTCAAAGGTGCTAGTCTCCCAGGAGTCGCCCAAGTCACGGACGGTCACGTCGAGCCCCGCGCAGTTGGGCAGGCGATCTTCCGGGATGATTTGGGGAGCTGCTTTTTAAACATGCTTGTGACTCCATAATTTCTGGCCACCAACGCTAACCTGGTCACTGTTGGCAACCCAGCAGGTTGTACCATGCCCCCAACTTGTTCATTTTTTACTTACTTTTATTTATTCGTCTTATTGCAAACACTCCAGACCCACCAAGCACCGTATGCTGTCTCGGCAGCTCAGCTCGGGTTGCAAGTGTCCCAAGCTCCTAGCCCCCCACACTCGGCTCAGTTGGTTTCTGTCCTAATGTACGGAAGTGGACTTGCCACTGAACCATCTGGCATGTGACAAGGGACCTGCATTCTTCCATGGCCTTGGAAGTTCTGTTCGTACTGAAGTGGAAACTGCTGGTTCTGGTTCTCTTGTGTTCGCTCACAGTGTCGGTGGTCGTTCTGCAATAAAGGGCTTAGACCGGCTCGGACTCGAGTCCCACGAGCTGCCTGACTTGGGTGGGAGGGCTGGTTTCCCGAGGGAGCGCCGCGGTGTGCCGGCAGACCTGTCCCTTAGAGACAGCGGGCATGGCTCCCGGTGTCCCTGAAAATGGTGTCGATTATCATCTGTTTTAAATCAGAAGAAAATGGGAACACAATGACGAATACGTGATGGAAAGAATCTAGCCTGGCCTGTGCATGCCAATGCAATCATAAATGGTGATTCTTAACTTGGTTATTTTAATGAGGGAGGGCCTCAGGGAGGGGAAAGTGCCCAGGGCCCACCAGGGTCACACTGTGGTCCTGGCCTGTCGCTTCTGGGGTCTCCCCTCCCACGCGGGGATTTGCCGTGCCCCCCCTTCCCAACCGTGGGAGGAGAGAAGGGTGACCCTTCACTGTCCATGGGGATCCGGGATGTGCAGGCCACCCCAGGTCCCTGCTGCAGTCCCCTACAGCTCAACCCCGGCCCCCACACTCTGTCCCGTGGTGGGGACTTGCCTGCCTGCCCTTCCCCTCCAGCCCCGGGAAGGAGGAGGCTCCCCGCTGTGCTGGGTCAGGGGGCACGCAGGAGCCCCAGGACCCCACTCCCCAAGCCCTGTGCCAGCCTCCCAGCCCAGCTCTGGGCCTGGGTGTCAGAGGTCTCTCGGCAATCCCCCACCCACCCCCTGCACTCAGGGGCGACTCTATGACTTGAATCCAGCTCAGAGCAGGAGAATAATAGTTACAGTAGTAGTAGTAGTAATTTTCATGATCACAACTGACATTTACTGAGCAGTGTCCCCCTGTCCTAGCCTATTTAATAGGCCCAACATCCATTTGATTGTTGTTATCTCCATTTGCCAGATGAGGAAACTGAGGTAGAGGGACTAGAATGACCCAACTACGGAGTGGCCCAGATGGCATTTGAGCCCAGACTGTAAATGACTAGTCAGAAGGGGGACCCCTCAATTCTCTCCATAGCCAAACCCAGTCAGAGTGACATGAGCCATGAGGTGTAGGTGGTCCCAGAAAAACAGATTCTCCCCTCGAAGCTCCAGAAGGGAACCCGCCTCTGCCGACACCTTGACTTTACACCGTGAGACCCATTTTGGACTTCTGACTTTCAGGACTATGAAATGATAAATTTGTGTTAAATGAATTTGTTGCTGTGCAGTTGTTGACAGTGTTCTCATGATCCTTTTCTGTTTTGTCGAGTTGGTAGTAATGTCCCCCTTTCATTTCTGATTTTAGTAATTGGAGTCGTCTCTGTTTTTCTTAGTCAATCTTAACTCAAGATTTGTCAGTTTTGCTGATCTTTTCAAAAAGAGTCAATTTTTGGTTTCTTGATTTTCTCTATTTTTCTATTCTCCATTTTGTCTCCACCCTAACCTACATTAATCCTCTCCTTCTGCTAACTTTGGGTTTAGTTAGCTCTCTTTTTTCTTAAGGCATACAGTTAGATTATCAATTCGAGATTTTTTTAGTGTAGGCATTCAGAACTTTTAAGTGTCCCTCTTAGCAATGCTTTTGCTGTATCGCATAAGTTTTTGGCATGTTGTGTTTTTTCATTGACCTCTAAGAATTTTCTCATTTCCTGTGTGATTTGACTCAACTCATCTTCCATTTTTTCTTGATCCATTCATTGTTTAAGTGTGTGAAGTTCCACATACTTGTGAATTTTCCAGTTTTTCTTCATTATTGAGTTCCAGTTTCATTCCAGCTCTCTATTGGTTATTATTTTACTGGGTGTCTTTTTCTATCCTTTTACTGTCAACCTTTTTGTGTCTTTGTATTTAAAGTGAGTTTCTTGTAGGCAGCACATAGAAGAGTCATGTTCCTTTTTTTTTTTTTCCCAATCCATCTGTCAGTCTCAGCCTTTTGAGAGTTTAATCTATTTACATTTAAAGCAATTATTGATAAAGACATCTGCCATTTTCTGTATGTCTTATGTTTTTTGTTGCTCACTTCCTCCATTACTGCCTTTTCTGTGCTTAGTTGATTTTTTTAGTGTATGATTTTGATTCCCTTCTTTTTTCTATATTTTAAGTTATTTTTAGTGGTTAACTTGGGGATTACGATTAGCTTCTTAAACTTATAACAATCTAGTTCGAATAATAACAATTTAGTTTCAATAGTGTGCAAACACCCTGCTCCTATACATTTCTGACCCTCCCCCTCTATATTGTTACTGATTATATATTTACACCTGTCCATTAACATGCATTTGTAATTCTGATGTAATTATGAAAATAGATTTGTACTAGAGCTGCCCTTATGCAAAATGCCAGAAATGGATTGGCTTTTATACAGGGGATTTATTAGGTTACAGATTTACAGTTCTAAGGCCATGAAAGTGTCCAAACTAAGGCATCAACAAGAGGATATCTTCACTGAAGGATGGCCAGTAGCATCTGGAACACATCTTTCAGCAGGGAAGTCACGTGGCAGGCATCTGCTGGTCTTTGCTCCTGGGTCATGCTTCAGAGTGGCTTTCTCCAAAATGTTTTTGGGCTTCTGTCTTGCTTCATTTCTCTCAGCTCTCTGCTTGGATCTCCTGGGGCATTTCTCTCTAAGCATCTGGGAGTCCTCTCTTAGCTCCTCTGGGGCAAATTCTGGGCTTCATCTCTTAGCTTAGCATCTCCACACATCCTTCTGTCTGCGTCTCCCAGAGTCTCCAAGTGTCTGTGTTGGCTCTTAGCTTCTCCTGGGAGCAAACTCTGGATTACGTGTCTTAGCTTCTCTCTGAAATGTCTCTCTCAGCTTTTCTGAGCTCCTCTCCCTGAGCCTCTTAAAGGACTCCAGTAAACTAATCACTGGATGGGTGGGGTCACACCTCCGTGGAAATGATCTCATCAAAAGATCTCACCCACAGTTGGGTGGGTGACATCTCCATGGAGATATTCAATCAAAAGGTTCCACCCAACAGGATTGGATTAAAAGATCATGGCTCTTCTGGGGTCCATAACAGCTTCAAATTGGCACACCATTTAAATCATATAGGAGAAAAGAGGAATTATAAACCAAAAATACAATAATACTGGATTTTATATTTACCTATGTAGGTACCTTTACCGATGTTCTTTATTCTTATGGCCTCAAGTTAATTTCTTCTGTCCTTTCATTTCAACCTGAAGAACTACCCTTAGCATTTCCTGTAGGGCAGGTCTACTAGTAATGAAATTTATCAGCTTTTGTTTCTCTAGGGATGTCTTAATTTCTCCTTCATTCTTGAGGGATAGTTTTGGATATAGAATTCTTGGTTCACAGTTTATTGTTTTGTTTTTATTTTGGGGTTTTTGTTTGTTTGTTTTATTACTTTATATCATCCCACTGCCTTCTGGCTTCCAGAATTTTTGTGGGTTTTTTTTTTTTAAGGAGAACTCACCTGTTAATCTTATTAAGGACCCCTTGTATTTAGCCAGTTGCTTCACTTGCTGCTTTCAAGACTCTTGCTTTGTCCTTGAGTTTTGATTATTTGACTATTATGTGCCTCTGTGTGGATCTCTTTGAGTTTGTCCTTTTTGGTGTTCATTGAGCATCCTGGTTGTCTTTCCTCAAATTTTGAGTTTATAGTCATTATTCATTCCAATATTTTTCTGTTCCTCTATCCTACTTCTGGAACTTCCATGATGCATATGTTGGTACACTTTATAGTGTCCCACAGATACCTCAGGCTCAGTTCATTTTTCTTCCTCCTCCTCTTCTGCTCCTCAAACTGGATAATTTCAATTGCTTTATCTTCAAGTTCACTGATTCTTTAGTCTGCTCAGATCTACTGTTGAACTCCTCCAGTGTATTTTTCACTTCAGCTATTGCACTTTTCAGTGCCACAGATTCCTTTTGGTTCCTTTTATAATTTCTTTCTCTTTATTAGCATTACTTATTTGTTTATATATCTTCCTCTTGGTTTCCTTTTGCTCTTTGCCCATATTTCTTTTAGCTTATCATGCAAATTTTAAGACAGTGGATTTAACATCTTTGACTAATAATTCCAAAGTCTGGGCTTCCTCAGGGATGGTTTCTGTCAAATTCTTTCTTTCCTGTGAATGAGTCATACTTTTCTGTTTCTTTGTATTTTGTTATTTTTTTTCTTGAGAACTGAATCTTTTGAGTATGATAATGCAGAATCTGGAAATCAGGTTCTCCCTCTCCTCAGGGCTTGCTGATTTTTCTTGCTGAGGGCCACAATCAACTGTTTGGCGACTTTTCCAAACCATTTTTGCAAGTTCTGTATTCCTTGTCTGTGGTCACTGACATTCCTGCTCCATTATCTCTTCAGTCAGCCAGTGACCTGACAGATTTCCTTAATTATCTAGCTACAAACAAACAGAGAAATGTGCCCTGTTTCTTTAAATCTACCAGTAGACACTGCTGTGGAAGCCACTGCATCCCAAGAGGGTCAAAACAAAGGCAAGCACCTGCTGTGGTCCCTCCAGGTACTGCCAGATCAACCAAAATGTACAATAATGTTTTGGAGATAAGGTCCCTGTACCATCCTGGCCAGCTGCTCCAGGAACTCAGCCACTATCCCCACAGCCGAGTCCAGAGCTGAGGAATACACACTTACCACTCTCTTAGCAAATGTCAGCAGTCTCTCCCTTCCTCAGCATTCCCTGATTGCTATGAGTGTCCAGGCTTCAGAGTTCCTAAATACATTATTCTGACTTTTTTTTCCAGATTAAGGATTGTTTCAGTGGGGAGACCAACTCCTCTGTCTTCCTACTCTGCCATTATGTATGACATCACCCTTACTTTGCTTTATTTTTAAATCTCTCTCTCAAATTAGCAAATAAATTCCACAAGACCAAGATTTATATTTGGTTCCCTACTATATTCCCAGCGCCCAGGGCAATGCCTTGCATGCAGTAGGTGCTCAAACATTTGCTAAATGAGCAGTCAGGTACTTGGGTTCTGAAGCCAGCCTTCTTGGGTTTGAACCCCAGCTCTGCCCCTGGCCAGCTCTGTTGCCTTGGGCATGTATTTAAAACCCTCTGAGCCTCAGTTTCATCACCTGTAAAATAGGACTGTTTTCATAGATGAAATACATGTAGCCTGGCTACTCTTCCATAAATGTCAGTTATTTTTGCTTGTCCTTCCCCTCTACACTCCCAGCCACCCACTGTATTAGGTTTCTATAGCTGCCCAACAAATTACCACAGACGTAGAAGCTTAAAGCATATTATCTCACAGTTGTTGTGGGTCCGGACTCTGGGCCTGGCTGAGCTGGGTCTCTTGCAAGGCTGCAGTCAAGGTGCAAGCAGAGCTGTCTTCTGCTTGAGCAGGACCACCTGGGCAGCAGCTTAGACCACAGACTCTTGAGGCCCAGCCAAGCCAGGAGACTGATGGGGCACACAGTGGGGGCATAGAGTCCTCTTCTTCCACTTACTAGCCGTGTGCCTGTAAGCAAAGATACGGCTCCTGTGAGACTCGGCAATCTCCTCTGTAAAATGAAGTTGACAATAGTTGTGGCAAGGCCCATGTGTGTTTTCTAAAAATAATGCAGATCTAGGTGTTTCCCACAGTGTCTAATACATAGTAGTCACTCAATATTATAAGCTCTACAAACAATAAGAGAGCTCACGTGTACCACCCTCTGCTCCTCCAATCCCCATTATTTCCCCAGATCTGCTCCAAGAGCCTCCAGTCTCAAGAAATCAGGGGCAGGACCCACCTGGGCAAACCGGGCAGTGCATGCCGCACCTGCACATGCACCTCAGAGCCTGGGACCAACCCCCACAATGTTTTGGGGCCTGGTCCTCCCAGTTCTTGAAGTTTCCAATGACCAGTTGGGGAAGCATCCAGTCTATTCCAAATCCCAGGGTTGGACGGCCGCTGCAGCAAACATCACTCTAGACCTGCACCTGGAACTCTGGAAGTCCTTCAGGAGCAGGGCTATCTCAGAAGCCAGTTAGAAGGCACACTTCTTTCATCCTCTGTGCAAGGTGCCAAGGAGCAGCTGGCCAGGAGCGTCCCCCAGGTGCCGGCTGCACACCCCTGCCTCCATTACAGCCAGAGACCTCACCTTCCTGACCGCTGGGGTTCCAGGGCAAATCAGCCACCAAGCCAGACTCTCCCTATTGAAGAAAGCCCAAATAAATTACTTTAAATGCCAGGCTGAGCAAGGGAAAAAGAAAAGACATGAGTTACCAATATCAGAAATGAAAGAGTGGCCATCATAACCGATCCCACAGCCACTGAAAAGAGGAGATACTAACAACACCTGTGTCCATAAGTTCAGTATTAGAGAAAGTGAACCAATTCCTTGAAAGACACAAACTACCAAAACTCACTAAAGAATAAATAGATAACCTAAATAGCCCTAAATATATAAAAGAAATTGAACTTTTGGTTTTAAAAATTTTCCAAAAAGAGAAAACTCCAATCCCAGGTGGTTTCACCAACTAATTCTACCAAATATTTCAGGAAGTAATAATACCAATTCCACACACACTCTTCCAGAAAACACAAGAGGAGAGAGCATTTGGTTCCTAAATCCCGTTGTCTGATACAAGAAACCACAGGTCCTTGGGGAAAAAGACTGATTTTAGGGCTAGGGCAAGGAAAATACAAAGTGAACCTGAAACATCATGCAGTTACTAGAAAGTAAGAAGTGCTCAAAAAACAGGAATAGGGCATGTCAGGGGGACCCAGGAGTCAACTGTGGAAAGAGCTCCCAGCGGCCAAAGCTGGAAAAAAAATTGGGCAATAAAATAAATAACATAAGTTTGGATTATGACGTAAAGTGTAAAATCCATACTGATAAAAATAAGTGAATAAATGAATAAGTGGAAGAGAAGGGACAAATAAATCTTCCTTACAGAAGAATCCCAAAAAATACATTTAGGAACGTTGCCATGTAGGGTGTAGAGCTTAGCTCACTCCTCTCCTTTGGGGGTGGGATGCACTTAGTGCCTCACTTCCAAAGAGCAGAGTGTGGGGAGAGAGAGGGAGACCAAACAGTCGGGGTCAGGCCCTCCGGTGAGCTTGGTCCGGATCAGCTGTGCCCTGAGGGCAGGTGACGGAGCCGCCCTTCATCTCCGTTGTGTGCTTCCTAAAATCCCATAACCCAGTCCAATCGTGAGAACATACATCCGACAAATGCAAATGGAGGGATGTTCTGCAAAATACCCGCCCGGTACTTCTCGAGCCTTTCAAGGTCATGAAGGACAAAGGCGGAGCAACTGTCACCGACCAGAGGAGACTGGGGGGTCTTGACAGCTAGATGCAACGTGGTTCCCTGGGTGGGGTCTTGGCACAGAGAAGGGGCATCACTGGGAAAACGGGGCCATCTGGGTGGGTCTGGAGTTCTGTTAACACCGGTGTCGGGTCTCCGGTAACAGGTACCCGGGGGAGGTGAGATCGCGCTCGGCAAAGCAGGTGGGAGGTGCCCCGGGACTCTCCGGAATATCTCTGCACCTTTTATGGGAATCTGAAGTCATTCCAAATTAAAAGTTTACTTAAATGTACAGCAAGGGAAGGTGTGTTCATGTGGGAAGATGGGTCGGTGCCGACGAGGGGAAAAGATGGCGGCAGAGGTGAACTGGCTCTTCCTTCTCATAAAAACCCGATAAACGTGGCAACATTAGGTCTTTTTTTAAAGGTGGGAAACTGAGTCTCGGAGAGGTCATGTGACTTGCCCGCTACCACATAGCGAGTAGGTCGAGAGCTGGCTTTGAACTTGGGTCTCTCTGACTCGATTCTACCCCGTAACATCAAGCCATTGATAAAGAAGCTCTAGGTTATGGGTGACAAGTTCAGTGGAAATGGTGACGGTCTGGACGCGTAAAGAATGACAGAGACATATAACTGCCAAGAATCGGTGCTGCTTCATGCCAGCGTGCACCGTCTTTCAGGATAGGGAGCCTCTTTCTCCAAATTCTCCGCAGAGGATTGAGGTGAGCTCCTCAACTAACATCACAACTTGGGTGAATGCTTAATTATCAGCTTACGCGCCTCTGCAGTGTCCTCATCACCCGGACGGCACCCGGGGAATAGAAACGCAGCCCCCGACGGCAGGAAACCGCTCCGACGCTGACAGGCCACGGCGTTCACTCATGGAACATCGACCGTTTCCAGAATATCAGCGTCAGGTAAGTTCACCCCCTGCGCTGGACTGAGACAAAAACAACACCCTCCATAATCATCGCTGAACAAAGACAAAAACTAGAGCACTGCGCAAACCCCACAAAGGACACTACACCCCCCGGCCTGGCAGTGTGAACGGCTGCCGCCACTGTCACCATTTACAGGTTTGGCCACACTTCGTTCCTCCTGCTTTCTAGAAAGGGGCTATTAAGCTCTCTCATGATAGAATATACCCGCTTTCCAATAACATCCAGTCCAGAGCAGAGCCCTGTTTCCTCAAATCTTCCTAAAAGTCACCTAACCCAGTCCAAATCCTGTAAGAAGTCCTTTCTAACACCTTCACCTTGAGATGCCGCGCCGTTCCCCACGGTGTGAAGTCTCCCTTGTTGCAGTGAATCAATGACTCTGACTTCCCCTGACTACAGAGGTGTTGCTGGCGGCCTTTGGCTGGAACACATTGACGAACCTCCTGGACATTCTCTCCACTATCTGGAGTCTTCCCCTGGCTCCAAGTTGGACATAAATTTTGACCTGGGAATGGGAGGTCAGCAGAACTTGGTTGTTTGTCACGGTCACGAGAAGCTGTTCCTCAGTTCAGTGCCAGCCCCACAACTTGCAAGAATGCCAGCCCACGCCAGGGAGGCCCAGGGGGTGCATCAGGGAATATCATAGACGTGCTTAGGGTAGTGGTTCGAGGGTTCGGGACAGTGACAGGACTCCTTCATTTGCAAGTGACAGAAATGAACCCAAATTGGCTACAGCAAATAAGATAATTTATTAGTATCATTCACTGAAAAGCCAAGGGGTTTCAGGCATGGCTGGATCCAGGCTGTCAGACAATGTCATCTGGACTCGGTTTTTCTCCATTTCTTGGATGAGCTTTCTGCTGTGTTGGCTTCTCCCTGGGGGACTCTTCATGGCTTTGAAGATGGGCATCAGCTACTCCAGGCCTACAGTTCTCCAGTTGAAACAGCAAAGGCCCAGGGCTGGCATTCGTGGACTCTGCCCGGGCTGGGTAGATCTCACGCCCACTCCCGATCTGAATGCTGGAGGCAGTGTGGCGGTCACGGTCATTGGCAGGGTCCCCGTCCATTCCACCTGCCTCTGAATCTGCAGCACCTGCACATTGAGGGGCAGGTTGTATTTTCCAGAGAGGGTGGGGACGCTGCCACTCCCCCATCCAGAGACAGCATCTCTTCCTCCACTCTGCGGACACTGGGAGTGTGCTGTGGCCAAGTTGACCAAAAGCCATATGGGGCCAGTTCCCAGCCTCAACTGGCCTGGTTGCAGTGCAATGAAGACACCATCTTGGAAGCAAATCTTGCAGCCTGGGTTACCCAACTGATGCCACGTGGAGCAGAGATAACAAACTGCCCACAAGATCACGCGCTAAACAGATGGTGTCTTAAGCCACCAACTTTTGGGGGAGCTATTGGTTAGGCAGAAATAGATACCCCAAATACCCTGGCCAAAGTAGGTATTCAGCAAATACTTGTTAAATGAGTGAACTGGCGGGCACCTTGGGAGAAGTGCTCCCTGGGGAGCTTGGCCGCACCCTGTCTCCCTGGTAAAGCAGCAGTGGGCACTCCGATTAGCTGGAGACAGTCATGTTTGGTCATGTTTGTGCTTTGGACAATGTTCGTGGTTTTGTCTGTGCTCAGCCACCTTGGTCTCACTGCCCCCAGGGTCCCAGAGCAGCCTTGGCTGATGTGACACTGTTCACGTTCCATGGATGCACCAGGGCTCGGCTGCTGGTGCCAGAGCAGCTCTCCCAGCTGACGGCAGCTGGGGTCTGCTCCGTCTCTCCCACGCCCATCACCAAGCTTAAAGAGCTAACAACGCACGGCCAACCTTGGTGGTTATACTCGCCCACGTACGAAGCAAATTCATGACATGACACCATGTCACCCACCCACCCGTCCACTCACTCTTCAGCAAGTATCTCTGTGGAGATAACCCCTCCCGTGACAACTAATGGTCCGCTCATCGAGTGGTCCCCTTGAGCGTGGACCAGAACTGTGACTCGCTTGGAGTAGTAGAGGCTGGTAAAGCTCAGGGGCTGGCCCTTTAATCAGCTATCGAAGACTGTCTTGGCAGACTAGAGAGAAAGATGCTTCTCAACTGGCTTTAAAGAAGTGAGCAGCCGTGTCCACCCCGTAGAGGACAGTGGCCAGGGCCACAACCCCAAGGCATGAGTTCTGCCCACAGCCGCAGGGAGCCTGGAAGCAGAGCTCCCCAGGGGAGACCCGGGCGAGAACCCCACACCCGCCTGCAGCCTCCGGAGCCCCTGGCGAGAGGACCGGGCTCCAGACGCACAGAAACTGTGAACCAGCACGTGTGCGTGGCCTTAAGTTGCTAAATTTGTGGTCATTTGTTACAGAGCACAGAAACTAAAGCCATCTCTGAAAGAAAAAGTCTCTTTTGTCGATATACGCAAAAGTAAATGGAACAATGAAATTCACCACCACACTCAACATCCAGTTGAGCAGTTTTCACCACTGTCGCTCACTTTTCATCTGTACCCCCACGTTCCTCCTCCCCTCCCTCTCTCCCTGCAACGCCCTCCAACTCCCTTGGATTATTCTGAATCTAAGTGCAGACATCAGATCATTTCATCTTTATGCTCCAGGTATGTGTCTGTAAAAGATAACTCTTAATAAATACCCCAATACCTTTATTACACTACGTAAAATAAAGTAATTCTTTAATACCACAAAATACCCAGCGTTCAGATTTCTCCAAGAGAAAAGACAAACTATTTTAAAAGGGTTTTTCCTCCCCGATGCATGACGCCTAAGCTTGCGAGGCTGCTGAACGCGGTTTGTCTTCCCGGCTTTTCCCCGGCCCCGTCGGGCTCGGACTACATTTCCCAGCGGGGCCCGCGCGCCGGCCGGGCCCGGGCTCCTAGGCGGACACGCGGCCGCGAGCGCGGGGCCTTCTGGGGCTGGTAGTTCGGCGGGCGGCGCTGGGGCTCGTGGGTCCGGGTTTGAATTCCGCCCACTCGCGTTCTGCGCGGGGAGCGGCGGGTCCGCGGCGGGCGGGGCCTGTCGGGGGCTGTCGGGGGGGGGGGCGTCCGTGCCTGCCGCGTGGGGCCGAGGGCCGGAGGACGCGGGGGCGCCCCGGGGGCGCGCGGCGGGGTGTCCGCGGCCACCCCCGCCGTGGTGAGTGCGTCCCGGGGCGGCGGGTCTGCGGTGGGTGCGCGGCGGGGTCGGCCGCCAGCAGGTGAGTGTGCGGGGTGGGGGTCCCGGGGTGGGGGTCCGAGTCCGGGCCGAGTCTGCGTGTGCCTCTCCGAGCGTGTCAGGGGCCGGGCCACACTGCCCGCGTGTGTGTGCCCGCGCGGTGGGGCCGGGTGACCCTCTGCGAGGCTGTGTGTGTGTGAAACTCGGCCTGCTGTGGCGAAAGGGTGTGGCTGCGTGGTGCATTTTAAGGGTGTCTGAATGTGTGTGATTGCAGCCCGGTCTGACTGTGTGTCTTATTTGGGGAATCTGACTTTTTTCTGTATGAGGGTGTGAGTTTGTGTCAGACCTGGGGAGTGTGGCTGAGTCTGACCGTACGTGTGTAGCTGGATGTGTCTGTGTGGTTGTGTTTCTGTGAACCTTTGAGAGTGTGAGTTTCTGGTCTAACTGCGAGTGTGGCTGGGTCTGGTTGTCTGATTCTGTTTATCTGCATGTGTAAGGTTGTGAGTTTGTAGTGCAACTGTGCCTGACCGTGTGTGTGCGTTTTAGGATGTGTGTGTGATTGTGTATTTGTGTTTGTGTGCATATATATGTACCCGAGTCTGATTATGTGATTTTGTGTGCATTTAAGGCTGTCTTTGTGATTGGATGAGTTTGTATGTATTTGAATGTGTCTGTGCAATTGGTGTGATTGGGTGAGATTGTGTATATCTGTGCCATCGTGTCAGTTTGTATGTACCCGAGCCTGTGTGACTGTGTCAGTTTGTGTGTATACGAGGCTCTGCGTGACTGTGTGAGGTTGTGTGTGTCTGAATGTGTGATTGCGTGACTGTGTGTATTTGTTGGTGATTATGAGAGTCTGTGCCTAAATGTGTGTGCGGGGGTATCTGGGTCTGTATCTTGTGTGGGAGTTTGCATGAGTGTGAGTCTGTGGGACTGTGCGGGTTGGTTGATCTAGGTCTGTGTGTTGCGTGTGTGAGCGTGTGTCCGCGTGTGCTTCTGTCTGGCCTCCGTTCTGGTTGGAGGTGCCTGGGTGTGTGTGGCTGGGGGAACTCACACTCACCGCGGATCCTGTGCGTGTGTTACGGATCTGCGCCCCGCGCGCCCCGGGGACCCGACGGGACGAGCCGCGCGCCCTGGCCCTGCCCGGGAGGAGCGCTGGGCGGCCGCGCTCCGGGCGGGGGGAGGAGAGCGAAGGCGTCGGGGCAGCCTGGGGCGGCCGGGAGCCGGGGGCGCGGGGCCGGGGGCTTCCCCGGCAGGAGGGCGAGGCTGCGGGCGGCCGGGAGGGCTCCGGGCCGCTGGAGAGGTCAGTTAGGAGTCGGGGGGGCCAGTCACCGACTCGGCTCGCTGGGGCTGAGGGGGATGATTTGGTGGGGCTGAGGGCAGTTTGGGGATCGAGGGGCTGCGGGGCGCCCCGCAAGAGGCGTTTTGCGGGGCTGGGAAACGGCTTATGAGGACACGTGGATACCAAGACCGCTTGGAAACTGGTCCCCCCGGGAGCCTGCGTGGCGCGCCCGTGGAGGGGGCTGCGGGTGCGCGCATCCGAGCCGGGTGTCAGCTGGCGGGAGGGTGACCCGGAGTGTCAGGCTGTCCGTCCGCAGGTGCCTGCGCGCACGACGGTGACCCCCGGTGTGGAGGGGCTCGGGATTTAGGAACAGGCCAGCCTCGGAGGGTGGGCTTCTCCGGGGGACACGGACGTGTCTGCATGTGCATCTGTGCCCAATGCCTGTTGTGCTCAGTGTTCCTCTGAAAGTGTCGGTGTTTCCAGCTTGTGTGAGCGTGTCTGTGTGCCTGGGGTCCCCGAGTTTGAGGCTGTGTGTATCTGCACGTTTGGGGTGAGGGGTGCAGTGGGTGGTGTGTTTCTAAGAAGGCGGGTGAGGCGGGAGGGGTGTCCCTGGGCTTCCAGGGGTGTGTCTGCCGGGGTCCGCGACTTTCTGCACCTGAATCTGAGTCTCTCTCGGTGTATCTGGTCCTCCTGTTTGTGGGACTCAGGTTGGGGCTAAGTTGCCCAGAGCACGTGTGTTTGTATTTGTGTGTGAGCATCTGGGGAGGCTTGGAGGCCGAGGGGGCGTCTTTGGGTTTCCCGGGGGGTGTGCGTGCTGGTGGGGGTGGGAGTGGGTGCATCTGAGTTTCATTCCTGTCTGAGTGTGATTGTGAGTCTCGCCTTGTGTTTCAGACTTTCCAGGAGTGTGTATCCGTCATTGTGTGTGTGTGTGTGCCTGGGTGTCGCTGGGTGTGTGGGTGTTTTCTGCACCTTTGTGTGTGCAGATCTGCAAGTGGGTCTCTGATTCGAGAGCAGGTCTGCGAGGTGGAAGGCGGGTGGGCGGCTCACAGTTTTTGAAGTAGGGGTGTGAGTGTGAGTGTGTGTGCGTGAGCCTGAGAGTGTGTAACCACGTGTCTGGGGGTCATCGAGGCTCTCCTGCTCTGCAGGTCTCCAGCCCCAGCCCCCACAGCCCCCAGAGCCGCTGCAGCCCCAGGCTCTGCAGATCCCCCCAACCACGATCTGCCTATACCCAAAAGGGGGGACCTGTGGGGTGCAGGGGCCAGGAAGGAGGTGCTGGAAGACGCCCCCTGACCATCACCCTTAACAACAAAAGCCCACACTCCTTGCAGCCACCGTTTTAATCACTTGGCTTGCATTTAATCGTTTAATAATTTATTGCCCTCATCTTTACAGAGGGAAAAGCTGAGGCCCAGAGAGGCTAAATGAGCCCCGACTGTGGTGCTGCCAGATAAACCACAAGGCACCCACTTAAATCTGAATTTCAAATAAACTCAGAATAATTTTTTAGTATAAGTATATCCCAAATATTGTGTGGGACATACCTATGTTAAACATAATTTAGTAAAATTAAATAAAAAAGAATTTTTAAAATAGAGGCATGTCACGTGCATTATTTGGGCCATATTTATACTAAAAAATTATTTGCTGTTGACCTGAAATTCAGATTTCACGGGTTGTCCTGTATTTTTATTTGCTAAATCTGGCACCCCCCGCCACCCCTGAGGTCACACGGCAGATGAGGGGCAGGCCGGGAGTCCCCCTCAGACAGCCACACCTCACCACGGAGACCCCTGCCCCCTGTAACGCGGGGATGGGGGCGCAGCCGGGAAGCACGTAATCCCGCCTGGCCGTGAGCTGTGCTGGGGGTGGGGTGTCCCACCATCACATCAGTCCTGAGAAGCAGCCCGGTCTGCACCCCACTTCAGTGTCGGGGGCCCCGGGGCTCAGGGCCCGCGCTCCAGGACCCAGCTGGGATCTGAAGCCGAGCCGCCTGGCTCTGGGGTTTCCTGGCCTCTGCCACTCCCCAGTGCTGCCTTGTAGTTAACTGCACTTATTGAGCGCCTGCTGTGTGCTGGGCACCAGGGGCGATTTAACACTTTCCCTGAGCTGCAGCTCCATGGCCCCCACAGAGCCCCAAGCAATTTTCTATTCGGAATTCTCTAGTCTTTTCCTTAAAGAGGGACCCGTCCAAGCCCCAGGCCAGCTCGGGGCCGGGCTCTCTCCACACAGCCCAGTGGCCTTCGAGGCCGCTCCAGGCCGGAGGCTCACCCACTTGCCATTTCCCAGGTGGGCGTGGGGAGGTGACATTGCAGCTGCCGAGCGTGTGCCGCCGGCCCCGGAGCCCCCGTCCTCACTGCTCTGGTCTCCTGCCCCCTAGACTGTCACTGCGGGCAGGGGGCCCCACGATGCTGCACCCCCGCGAGGGCTCGGGGGCTGTGGAGGTGAAGACCGAGCCACTGGATGACGGAGGTGAGAGACGCGCGGCACCGAGAAGTGGGCAGGTGGGAGGGGGGGAGGGTCTCCGGGGAGTTGCTGCTGCAGGGGGAGCTTGGACTCGAGACCCCTCTGGCTGCTCCTGGGAAGGGCGAGGATGTCACCCCACCGGGGACGGAGCCTCATCCTGGACTGGCCGACAGTCGATGCATAGCCGGGTCCCGGCGTCCGTGGCTCCTCTCTGTGCCCTGGAGAGCCCCCTGCCCCGGCCCGCGTCTGCCTGCTTGGAGGCCGTGTGTCCTCCACATGTGAGTGGCGGTGGCCTGGCCTGGGGAGGTGGCTGTGGACGTGGGCACCTGGGGGTCCTGCCAGCAGCTTCTGGGCCGAGAAGAGCCACCGGGCTTGTGATGCTGTTATTATTTTTTGTTTTTTAACTTTATATTTTGGAATAATTATAAATCCACAGGCTGTTGCAAAAATAGCACACACAGGTGCCATATGCTTTCCCCCAGCTCCCCCCGTGGGTACATCTTGCAGTGTTACACTCACCCTCGGAGCCGGGAATTCGGTGCAGGCCCGGTGCGTGCGTGTCACTTTAGCCCACGTGTAGATTTGTGGAACCACCACCACAATCAAGATACAGAACCGTTCAGTCACCCCAGATAGCCCTCCTGGGGCCCCCGTGCTCACGCCCGCTCCCACCCCCTCCCATCTGGGGACCAGTCATCTGCTCTGCATCCTGCACTGCAGGGTTGTGCTTCTGAGAATGTTACACTGACGCAACCGCGTGCTCTGCGGCCTCTTGAGGTTGGATGTGACACCCATCCCCGCGGTCGTGTGGCTGCTTCTGCTGCCGGGCGGTGCCGCTGGGGACACTCGGGCTGTCTGCAGCTCGTGGCTGTTTGGAATAAAGCTGCTGTGAAGAGTCGCGGTCAGGGTTCCGTGGGAGCACCTTTCGTGTCCCGGGACGGCACCCAGGGCGGTGACCGCTGGCGGCTAGGCAGGCAGAGGGGCTGCGGGGCGGCCTGGGGGGCTGTGTTAACATCCAGCAAATGCTTCCCTCAAAGCCTCTGGGCCGCGAGGGAAGCGCTCCCCACCGCCTGGTGGCTGTCACGCCCGCTCCACATCCTCGCCACGCGGCGGCCGGGGAGTCGCATAAAGACGAGGATCGGGTCATGCCGCCCCTGCCGAGACCCTCCTGGGCTCCGCACCGCGGCAGCTCAGACTCCAAACCGGCCCGGGAAGCCCTGGCGATCTGACCCCCGCCCTCTCTGGCATCTCGAGCATCTCTCCGGCCCTGGCTCGCTGGCCCCGGCCACCCCGGCCGCCTTGCTTTGCCTTAATCGTCCCACCCCGGGGCCTTTGCACGTGCTGCTCCCCCACCCCAGCGCTGTCTGTCCCAGATGCTCACTGGGCCCCCTTCTCTTACCTGAGGTCAAGACGAAGTCGTCCCCTCCTCAAGGAAGCCTCCCCGACCACCCCAGCTAGAGCAGCCCAAGGTGTCTGCCTCCTTCGTCTCAGCCTGACTCCTCTCCGTCGTGGTGTCTGTCAGTCCCTGATACAATCTGTGCTGATGGCCTGGCCTCTGTCTCTGCCCCTGTCTAAAATGGGAGCCTCAGGAAGGCAGACTGTTGTCACTTCCATTTCCTGCCGTGTCACCAGTGCTTAGCGGAGTGCCGGGGACCCCACGAGGCTCCGTGAACAGGCGGAAGAAACGGAAGTGACCGAGGCACAGAGAGGTGGAGTGTGTAAAATCACACGGCAGGGATTTGTGTGCATGTGCGTGTGACAGCAGCCCGGCCGAGACGCGGCTTCTCCCTCCTGAGGAAGAGCCGCCCCGAGCCCTGGGGGACGTGGATTCCCACACGGGGTCTGCTCTTCGCGGCCGAGATGGAGTTCTCGGGCAGTCCAGGGGGATTTTCTGCTTTGGACCACCCAGCGCTGTGGATGGCCAGATGAGTTCAACCCAGTAACCAAATAATCTCGTAAACATTTCAGTTTAACTGCATTTTTTATTGGAAAATAATTGCATATGGTCGAAATTTCATAACCATCTGTATCTAGATAGGGCTTTGGTTGCACAGACATACGTGTTTGTCAAAACTCATTGCAACGAGGCCCTTGAGATTTGTCCATTGCAACATATGTCATTTGACCTCAAAATAACTAAACGAATATTGAACTCCAGTTCATGACATGCAGGTGAAAGTGCTTGAGAGGAAATTTCCTGATGTCTGCAGCTGACTCTGAAATGCATCAGAAAATTAGATGGATTGAGAGAGAAGCTGATGGATAGAGATGGATAGATACGTGATGAGGCCAGTTTAACAGCATATCGATGGTCAGATCCAGGTGTATGGGTGTTTGCCAGCAATTCTTTCCACCTGCCTGCATGTTCAGACATTTTCATAATAAAAGCTGGGAAGGGAAGAATATAAACGTGGCAGCGATACAGAAGGCTTTGCTGTTAGAAGGAAACTTGCCTCTCCCTTCCTCAGCTCCCTGGCTCCATCCCCAGTGCAGCCCCTTGCCAGTTTCTTGAGACCTCTTCCAGAAAGATCTGTGCTCACACAGACAACTATATGTACACATGTTTATGTGTAGTGTTTTTTTCATACAACGGGTAGCATACTGTGTACACTGTTCCAGGCCTTGTGTGTGTTTTGTTGTTTCTGTTTTTTTTTTTTTTTTTTTTTTTTTCATTCCAGCTGCTTTTCCTGCATCAGCTCACTTATCTTCCCGGCAACCCGGTGGGGCATTTTGCAGATGGGAAAACTGAGGGATGAAAGGTTTGAGTGATTAGCTCAAGTGGGATTTGCCCCTTGGTTTTGGGGTCCCTGAGCCCCGGGACTGTGTCCTGCCAGCCTTTGTGACCTTTCCCCGCAAGTAAATGTAAAGATGCCACATTCGCTTTACTGGCTGTGTGCTATTCTGTGTCTGTCCGTGCTGCACTCTAGTTTATTTAGCCAGGCTCCTGCGGATGGGCATTTGGGTTATTTCCAGCTTTGGGGATGACGAGCAATGCAGTCGTGAATCACTTGTCCTGGGATCTTTTGGCAAAGGCAGACTATATCCCTGGGATAATGGCCAGAGAGGGGCATTGCATTTGTAATTTGTACAGATGTGGCCAAGTGCCCTCCATGGAGAGCGTGATTTCCATTCCCACCAGCGTGTAGAGGCCTGTAAAAATTATATTTGGATGAGTTGCCACCTTTTAACTATTGGGAGGTTTCACCCAGAATCTCGACTTCTGGTTTCTTTAGAAACATTGGACTGTGTGCCCGTCGGGTGTCCCAGGTGCAGCCGTCCCCTCCTCCTGGGGATGGGCCCTGGTCTCCACCGACTCTGGCGCCCCATCGCCTTACCCCAGCCCCTTCCCTCGCTGGCTTTCCCTGCCTGTTCCCTGTTGGCCTGTGGGATGCGCTTTCATGCATGTCTGCAGGGCCGAGCTCTGGAGCTGGAGCTGGAGCTGATCACCCCTTGCCTCTTACCAGCTGTGCAACACCGAGCAAGTGTCTTAGCCTCTCTGTACCTCAGTTTCCTCATCTGTCAAGTGGGATGGTGACGGTTGCCCATCTTAAAGGGTCGCTATGAAACATCAAATGAGATCATTCGTGTGAAGTGCAAAGCAGAACCCCTGGCACTTAGTTGTCTCACTATCGTCATGCTGTCTGTGAGTTTCCCAGCCCTCCAAGGGTAGGGTGGCTTCATTGCTCCTTCTTCCCCCAGCCCTGCCTTCTCAGAGCCCTGCGCGCCCACCAAGAAAGCTCTTCAGGAAGAAGGGGAGCATGCCCGCCGGACCCCTGCCAGCCTGGAGCACGGTAAGCCTGCTTGTCTTTTCCTT
Source organism: Choloepus didactylus (assembly GCF_015220235.1). Taxonomy (NCBI): domain Eukaryota; kingdom Metazoa; phylum Chordata; class Mammalia; order Pilosa; family Megalonychidae; genus Choloepus; species Choloepus didactylus. The sequence continues at coordinate 1,614,899 of NC_051333.1, forward strand.
CTGGCCAGAGGCCAGTTCTGAGAGGGCAGCCACATCCGGCTCCCTCTCTGCCTGGCAGAGTCCCTGCCGTGCCCCTGGCATTCCCCCAGGGACCTGGGCCCATCCCATGGGGGTGTTTTCCTTTGCAATGCTGTTCTCCTTCCTAATTCTGCTTTCTGCTCAAATGTCACCTCCTCCAGGAAGCCTTCCAGGTCAATACTGAGCCAGAATTGCTCTACAGCCCCTTCTCTTGCCTCATTTTCTTCACAATAATTATTGCTACCTGACAGCATGTTATTTATTTGTCTGCCTCCCCCCTAGACTGTGAGTTGTGCGAGGGCAGAGCCTTGTCCGTTCACTGACATACAGCCAGTGCCAGAACAGTCTGTGACAAATGGTGGGCACGGTACACTGGGCTGAGGAAACGAAGGGATAGTTTGGGGAATGGTCTCTGCTGAGGCTGGCAGCCGTGGCTGTGTCCCCCTGGAATCCGCTCTCCTTTCCCCTGCTAACACCCCCCGATTTTTCTCTGGGGTCCGCCCTGGCCCCCCTCCTGTCCATGCACTTTGGTTGGGGCTGGTCCCCACCCCCCAAGCCCCATGCCCAGGGCTGCAGTGGATGAGAACTGCTCCAGGGCTTCTTGCTTCACTCTGGGATTTCTGTCTTGGCTCTTTACGATCCTTCAGTCTGGAAACGTCCTCAGCCTCTTTTTGAAGACGATGGGCACAGCCTCCCCGTTTTGCTTTGCTGGCCGTTTTCCCTGATAGATTCAGCTCCTACCCAGCACCTCGTAACCGAGGCTGTGTCCTTCTCCGGGCACACGTCTGTCCACCCCTCCTTCACGACGCTGCCTGCCATCTACCCGGTGCACTGGGCTGTCGGGCTCCCCTCTGACACCGCCTGGCTTATTCCTGGGGACTGACAGTCTGTGGGTGGAAATACTCTTAAGGTCATGCAAATAGCTTGTGAGCTGGGAGAGTGCTGATTGGCCCATTTTGGGTCGCATGCCCACCACTGACCCAGTTGCCAGCTGGGGTGAAGGAGGGCCCTTACTGGCCCAGCCTGGGTCACATGTCCGTCCCTGGAGGCGGGGCCACGGGCTCCCTGCCTCTCCCAGCCGCGGGGGTCCGGGCTGCTGGGGAGTGAGGCGTTGTGTTTCAACTGGGGGCAGCTTCCTCCCCAGCGGGACATTTGCCGTGTCAGGGACGGTGCTGATTGTCACGACTGGCATCTGGTGAGTGGGGTCCTGGGGGTCTGCAATGCACAGAACAGCCCGTTCTCCTTGCCCAACAAAGATGATGCAGGCGAGAGGCCCTGGGAGGGGGAGGCTGGGTCTGCAAAGGGTGGGCCAGGCGCAGGGACAAAACCCGTGTGCCCGTTCGATGCCTCGCGGTCGAGAATGCCCGGGGTGGAACCGCAGACTCTGGAGTCCGACCGCCTGGTTCAAATTCTGCCTCAGCCGCCAACAGCTGTGTGGCCTTGGGCTCGTCCCCTGACCCCTCCGGGATTCAGTCTCCTCATCTGTAAAGCAGGGCTGGCAGGACCCTGTCCAGGGTTAAGCCAGTTTGCACCTGCACCGTCGTGATCACGTGTCACAGCTAAATGATCCGAAACTTCCCACCCCAGAGAAGGTTAGAGACCCACTTCTAATCCTGCCTCTCTGGTGCCCTGTTTTTGTTACTGAAGATTTCCTGCCTCGGTTTCCTTATCAGTAAAATGGAGAGAAAACAGAGGCTACCTCAGAAGGATTAAATGAGTTCATAACATGCAAACACCTGATAGCTGTTACCTGGAAATGAGTCTTGGCAGAAATTACTAGTATCTGCTGATTGTTTATCAAGTGCCAGCATTGTGTTAGATGCTTTATGTTGCAAAAGAAGCATTTAAATTTTTAAGAAAGCAAATCGTTTTCAGAAAGTGTGTAGAACATGGCTAAGGCAGAAGTAGTAACAGCTAAGGTGTTCCCAGCTCTTTCTAAGTGCTGGGCATTGTTATAAATTCTTTTCTCAGTTTATTCCGTTTGACCCACTCACTCTCCTACTAAGCACAGATGTGGAAACTGAGGCACAGAAAGCTGGAGTCCCTTACCCAGGGTCCTGCAGCTCAAATGCGGGGAATATGGAATTCGAGCCCGGGCAGGCTGGCTCCGGAGCCTGTGTAGTTACACACCCCACGGTGGGACAGCGTCTCTAACCACAGTGCTAACGTTCTCTTCTTCCTTTTCTGTTCTCTCTCCTTTAAGCCATTCCATTCGCTTTGACTTTTCCTTGCATTTGGAGGACTCCTGCTCTGCTTTGCCTCACAAACTCCTCCTCAGCCTTCAAGACTCAGCTCAGACATCACCACCACTTTCAAGCCTTACTAGTGTTTGCAGAAATGTGCGGGTGGGAAAGCCCTCCCTCAGCATTTCTGCCTTCTCTCGCCCCCGCTGTGTCGCATTGTGATGTCACGGTGGCTGTCCCCATCTCTCTAGACTGGGAATCCCCGAAAGATGCAGCTCTGGCTGCTGTGATGTAAGATTATAAAATACAGCTGCGTAAATAAATGGAAGTTGATTTTCTGTCATGGGACAGTTTGTGGCAGCAGCCTGGGGCTGGGGTTGGCGATCCTGGCTTCTTTGATCTGGTTGCTCTGCCCTTGTGGCTGAAGATGGCTCAACCCCATGTCCAGTCCACGTTCTGGCCCCCACGAAGAGGGAATGAGGGAAGGGGAAGACGAGCTTTAGGCCTCCCAAGGGCAAAGCCCAGAAAATACACCCATCACTCTGCTCAGGCCCCATTGGCCAAAACCCAGCCACATACCTCACCTAGCTGCAAGAGAGGCTGGGAAATGTAGTCTTTGGCTGGACAGCCACGTGCTCACCTAGAGCTTCTATTATCACAGCAAAGGGGAGTGGATGTTGTGTCCACCACAAACCTTGTCTGATATGAAGATTTGTCCCCAGCACCAGGCTATGATGAATACATGAAGAAATAAACTTACTCTCCAGGACTGATTATCTTCCCCATTGACTAGGATCTCTCCTCTCCACTTTCTAGACAGATATTCAGAATAATAATTAACATTCTTGATCATTGACCATATGCCAGGCACTGAGCTAATATCTTTATATATACTGACTCATTTCATCCTCACGACAACCCCTATGGGGTAGGTAATGTAATTATCCCCATTTTGTAGATAAGGGAGTGAAGGCATGGAGAGTACAGGTTGAGGTTGAGTCAGGATTCAAACCCAGGTAGTCAGTATCCAGAGACCTGCTCTTAATCGTTATGGTGTCTGCCTTATAGATGTGGGGATGGGAGATTCCCAGATGGTCACGCAACTGGTGAGTGACAGAGCCTCTTCCAGACTATTGACAATTCCAACATGCCATAGCAGCCACCCACCCGCCTCTTCAGATAGCATATAAATACTTGAAACATGCACATAGCAGTTGTCTACAGCCATGATACAGTTGTGTAACAAGTAACTACGAAACATCAAGGGCACTCAACAATAAAGGCTTGACTAGGTGGCTCTGCTGATCTTGGCTGGGCTTGCTCATCTGACTTGGCCAAGGCTGGCTGTCAGCCAATCTAGGCTGGCTTCTGCTTGGCGAAGGGGGTGATTTGACTCTGTTCCACGTCTCCCACCCTCCAGCAAGGTAGCCTGAGCATGTTTTCTTGGCAGTGACAGAGGGACAAGAGAGAGAGGGAAATGCCAATTGCACACTTTTCCAACTTCTGCTTATATCATGTTTGTTAACATCTGCTGGCCAAATCAAGTCTCACGGCCAAGCCCAGATTCAGAATGGCAGGGTGCTGCACTGTGACATGGGGAAGGGCATGGATACAGGGCTGGGTCAAGAACTGAGGCCATGTTTGCAATCTACCATGATGCAGAACATGGAATGTTTCCCAGCCCTTCCGTTGAGCTTTTCACCAACACTCCTGAGCCAGGTGAGGGGCCAGTTCCTGGGTGAGCAGGAAGGGGGGTTTGGTGTTACAGGAACCAGTGGTCTTCAAGGACGTGGCCATGTACTTCACGCAGAAGGAGTGGCAGCTGCTGAAGCCTGCTCAGAAGGACCTGTACAAGGATGTGATGCTGGAGAACTATGGGCATCTGTCTTCCCTGGGTAAGGACAACCTCTCCGCAGCTCAGACTGAGCCCATGAGATTGGCTCAGTGATTCTAAAAGGGTCTGAGGCTTCCGGAACACTTGGGCAAGTTCTCTCCTAGGACTGGACTCAACCACTGAGGTTTTAATGACGTTGGCTTCATCCTTTGACAGGCTCTGCTCACGATCTCAGTAGACTGATTGGCTGATGTGCTCTGTGGGGGTGGGTTCAGCTTCCTAAAACTACATGGATCCCCATCAATAGAAATGTGAGCTGGTGGGTGGGGAGGTGGGGGCAGGAGAAGGGTGGGGTGGAGGCTGGGGAGACAGTTACCCCAAGAACCCTCTGAAGGGTCTTCTATGCAAACATCCAGGTTGTAAATGAGTTCTGAGGGGCATCTAACACTTCTTTCCTTCTGTGGAACAGGGTGTCATTTTTTCAAACCAAAGCTGATCGCCAGGCTGGAGCAAGGAGATGAACCTTGTATCAAGGAGAGAGATGTCCCCGAAGCTCCTTGGCGAGGTGATGAGGGAATCACTGTAAGCAACATCTCCATGGGTGAGTAAAAGAGGTTATCACTGAAATTTTCCATAGGAAATCCTCCCATGAAGTTCCACCATGCTGAGGGTTTCGGGAGAAGACATAAGGCTGCCGGACACATTTCCTTCCAGGAATGCTTTTCCATTCTTCTGCCCTGAGAGATTCCTCTACTGTCATGTTCTCATTCCCACGTCTTTCTTCTCTCCCATCCTCTGTATCAGACTCTGTGGATTGCCAGGGACAGGAAACCTAACTCTGGACCTTTGTACTGGCTGTTTCCTCTTACTGCAGCACTTCCCACGGATCTTTCCATGGCTCATCCTTCACTTCTCAGCTCAGTTCTCAGCTCCTCGGGGAAGCTTTCCCTGACCCCACTTCCCAGACACGCACACATGGACCTACACCTATGCACACACACTCACACACATGTATACATATGCACACGCACACACTTTCCAAGTCACTTTGCATCCTGTTACCCAGTTTTATTAAGTTTTTAGGATGAATCACTGCCTGGAACTGATTTGTTCAATTACTGCTTGATTGTCTCTTCCCCCAACTCCTACTAGAACATAAACTAGAGCAGACACTTTATCTGTCTTTGTCCACTGCTTCATCTCCACTGCCTGTGATAAAGGAGAGCTTTGTGCCATTCCCCATTTGTACAAATTTCTTTTTAAGGGAAAAATTAGAAGCAGAGTATTAGGTTAAATGGCAGACTTTTTTCAATAAATTAAAAGACCCAAATCTTTTATATATATATATATATATATACACACACATATATATATACATATATATATATATATATATTTAAAGCAAATATGCAAACAGTGAGTCCAAAAGTATCTTATTGACCTAGATGTATCAAAATGCATACTACATCAATTTCTCAAACTATTTCTGAGTATGTTAGGTTAAACAGGACACCTCTAAGTGAACAAAGAGCATACATGTGTATACATATATATATGCAATATATATAATAGATGTATTATATGTAATTGAGTCATTCAATAAATGATGGTATACCTCTTTAATCCATTTAACACATATTCATGAGATTCATATCATTTTTCTTAAATTATTGAGGTTCCAATATAAGAAAGCAGAATAAATTTAATAAAGGGGAAAATCCACTGTCACAAAATGCACCTTCATTTATTCATTCAAAAATATTTATTGAACACCTCCTGTGTGCCAGTCACTGCTCTGCCTTTGGGGACTATAATTGGGCAAAATAAGCAAAGTCCCAATTCCCATGGTGCTTACGTTCAGAGGGGCTGGCAATCAGTAAACACACACATGATGTGTAACGTGCCAGGGGGTTTTAAGTGCTCTGATAAAAGGTGATGGATGAAAAGGTAAATGAGTTGAGATGGTGAATGACTCTGAAGACTGGGCAACAAATTCATTTACAAGTCAGATCATTTCCAAATCTCCCTTTTCAACAAAATTGGAATTAGATCTAATTGAGTTGTCAGGAATGATAGGTCATAACGAATTTTCTTATTTATAACTTGGAAGGACTTAAAAGAATTGAGTGATTTTTCTATAAAAAGCTCCTCCATGTCTTTACATGAACAGATTCTCTCACACACTGTATATATTCATATGTACATGTGTAAAAGTGTGTACATACATGTATGTACATATACACACAAATACAGGAATGAAATTGATATTGAAACCTGTCTTATTCTAGCAATAATATGTTCCATTTATCTATGGATACATAAAACAACTGAGAAGATATCTCATTCAGTGATAAATAAAATGTTTTACTTTCCATATTTAATAATTATCAAAATTAAATACACATATATCATTTTGAATATTATTATAATACTGGTAAATATAGTTTTAGCTCTCAGAGCCTTATGATCATTGAGAATTTTAAAACTTAAAAATTTGAATTCAAATACTTTTACAGAAAAGTATGACAGCATGATCAATAAAAGACTTTCAAGCATAACAATCTATGACCTTAGAATAAAATTCTGTGGGGAGGTGTAATAGTGAACAATTTCAAGGAGAAACAAAAGGATGATTTAAATTTTTACCTGCTATGGACTCTTACAAACATAATGTTGAGTGAAAGGATCTGGACACAAAAGGGTGCAGACTATAAGATTATATTTATATAATGCACAAAAGCAGAAAAAGCTAATCTATGGTGCTAGAAGTCAGGGTAGTGTTTTTCCTGGGGTGGGGGAGGTGCTAATGACTGGAAGGGAATGGAATGGGGGAGGGTTCCTGGGGTGCTGCCTTCTGGGGTGCTGCCTTCTGCAGTACCATTTCTTCATACTAGGGCTGTGTACATGAATATGCTCAGTTTATGAATATTAATCAAGTTGTACACTTAAGATTCACATACCTTTTTTGTATGTATGTTATACTCCAATAAAACAATTTTAAACAAAAATTAAAATGACATAAAATATATTGACACTCTAAATCACTTTCAGATGGGAAGACTAAGTGTAAACTGAAGCCCTCATTTCAAAGACCAGGAAATTCTACAAGGTCTTCACAGGGGAAAGTAAAGATAATAACCCAAAGGTGTGGCCCCCCAGTTGCTAGGCCAGATAAGGCCTTTAAAAGTGAGGATGGGACACTGCAGGACAAGCAGGAACCTGGCCCAAAGCCAGCCACAGGCTCATGCAAAAAAATCCTCCCTGACAAGAAGAGTTGCGACTCTGTGGCCTTGAGGAGATGCTTGAGTCACATGTCCTCACTTGTAACACCACAGAGCACTCCTAGAAGAAAGAAAACCCTGAAGAAAGATGCCCATGAAAAAACACAGGATTCAGGCTTAAAAAAACACCTGAAAATCAAAAGGGGGAAAGCTCACTTTAAATGTAAAGAATGTGGGAAAACCTTCAACCAAACCCTCCACCTTATTGAGCATGAGCGAATTCATACTGGGGAGAAACCACACAAATGTGACGAGTGTGGGAAGTCCTTCAGGCATAGCTCATACTTCTTTACACACTACAGAATCCATACAGGAGAAAGGCCTTATAAGTGTAAGGAATGTGGGAAAGCCTTCAACAGCAGTTCCACCCTTAGTAGTCACTACAGGATCCACACAGGGGAGAAACCCTTTAAATGTGATGAATGTGGGAAAACCTTCAAGCAGAGCACAAAGCTCACGCGCCATCGAAGAGTGCACACTGGAGAAAGACCTTACCAGTGTAGTGAGTGTGACAAATCCTTTGGCCGCAGCTCTTCCCTGACAGAGCATAAGAGGATTCACACTGGAGAGAAACCCTACCACTGTAAAGTATGTGGAAAAGCCTTCAGATGCAACTCCCATCTTTCAGAGCATCATCGTATTCATCAGGAGGAGAAGGCCTACCAGTGTAAAGAATGTGGGAAGAACTTCCGAAATGGCTCCCACCTTTCAGAGCACAAGAGAATGCATCTGCCAGGAACCCGAGAGGACTGCCAAGAATGTGGGAAGGCCTTCACCAGCAAGGTGGCCCTTCTCAAGCATCAGAAAAGCCATGGTGAGGGTTATATTTATCAATGCAAGGAATGCAGAAAGGTCTTCCGGTGTAAGTCGAGCATCCAAAGACATGAGAGAATGCATGCTGGCCAGAAGCCCTATGTGTGTGCTGAGTGTGGAAAAGCTTTTACTGACAGCTCAACCCTTAGTAATCACCACAGAATTCATGCTGGAAAGAAACTATATCCATGCACCAAATGTGGGAAAACCTTCAGGCACGGCACATTCCTGACACTCCACCAGAAAACACATGCTAGAAAGGGAGAATAAGCTAAAGGTGTGTGAAAGAGCCTTTGGCTAGAACTCACACCTTCACAATCACCAGAGTCATCAAAATGGAGGAAAACCACATTAGTGGACATTTTGTTCATTTTTCACCAGAGGTTTTCTGTTAACCCAGTAATTCTCAACTGGAGATAATTCTGTTGCTCTCCCAATATCTGGAGACATGTTTGGTTGCCTCAACTCAGGGGTGGGGAGGATGCTACTGGCATCTAATACGCAGAGACCAGGGATACTGCTAACCATCCTACAATCACAGGACAGCCCTTTGCAACAAAGAATTATCTGACCTCAAATTTCAATACAGCTGCTGTGGAGTAATCCTGTTTTAGGCAAAAGCCCTTTGGTTAATTGAATTTGAGAAGGAATTCAGGTGTAGTTTTCTGTGCTGTTCAATATGCTGGCCACCAACTACATGTGGCTCTTTAATCAGAATTAAATAAGATTTTAAATTCCGTTTCTTGGTCACACCAGCCACATTTCAAATGCTCAATGTCCACATGTGGCCACTGGACTAGGCAGAGCTATAGAACATTTGCATCATCAGAGAAAGAGCTGTATAGCAGTGGTTTATATCTCTTAAGTTATCAGAATTATCACCCAGTGTAGCTTTGAGAAAGAGAATGTGGGGTACAGCTGGGAAGACTGAACTTGTATGTTCAGCACAACTAAATGTAGCATTTTTAAGTGCTTTTGGCGAATTTCTTTTGCACCCTGGTGCCTTGAGCACTTTGATGTCTCAGGATTGGCCAGAACCCAGCCCACTAGACACCCCCATTATGCCTGGGGCAGAATGACCAATGGCTTACTGACAATGCCACCGAAAAGAGCCAACATTCCCTGGGCACTTTCCCCCTGCCGAGCTGTGCACTTTGCATAGATTATCTTATTCAGTTCTCACCACAGTGCTATGAAATAGGAACTATTGTGATTCTCATTTTGTAGTGAGGAAACCAAGGTTTGTGAGAGCCTTTGCTGTTTTTAAAGATTATTGTTTTGAAACTTGAACATGGAGCAAGACTATTGCTATTTTTATATTGAGCTCTTTCAAGTTCACACAATTCAAAGTTTTGCAAAATATGTTTGATTTTTAAAAAGTATCTGTTTACATTTCCGTATAGACTGTCCTTGCCTGCAGGGAGCAGTCTGTGTTTACTTATGGCAGGAGAGAACGCAGAGGGGATTCTAAATCAGGAGTCAACAGACTGTGGCCCCTGGGCCAAATCTAGCCTGCTGCCTGTTTGGGTAAATACGGCTTTATTGGAACACAGCCTCATCCACTCATTTACACATCCTCTATGGATGCTTTTGTGCTACAGCAGCAAAGTGGAGTCATTGTGACAGTGACTCTGTGGCTCTCAAAGCTTAATATATTTGCCATGTGACCCTTTAGAGAAAAAGTTTACTGACCAACTGAAATGAATAAGCATAAAAGTGTGGAGTTGTTAGAAAAATAAGAGATGCACTCTAAGGCAGAAGCTCATAGACTTTTATGACTGTGACCCACAGTATAAAATATATTTTGTAATGCAATCCAGTATACACTACATATATGTGTCTATATGCATGTGTGAGCATGTATTTGTAGATACTTGAAGGACAGGTTTAACAAAACAAAACTTACCCTTATTACAGGCAAGCACTGATTCTCTTTCACTTGAAAAATGCTGGTTGCAACCTTTCAAATTGATTTCATCTACCATCATAGGATGTGATTCACAATTTGAAAACCACTGTCCTGATGGCTGGTAATATATGCTAGGATTGGAACCTGCCATTGCCTCCTTTTGGAGATTCTCAGTGAGCTAGGGAGCATAAAGTCCTCAACTGGGGCTAGGGTGGTATCTCCACTAGAGGATGTATCAGAAAGCAGAAGGTGAAAGCACATGACGTTCATCCTGTGGCTTTGTGCTTGCCCAGAAGTGGCTTGGAGAGCAGAGAGTGAGGTTCTAGAGATAAACCCAGGCTCTCTGGAATGCTTTCACATTCTCCAGGACATTTCTCTGATGGCCCCTTCCTGGCATTTGGAAGGCTGGGGCATCCACAGACTCTTAAAAGTGGGGGTGTAAAGAGGATGCTGGGCCTCTCCAAGGACTCTGATGGTACCTTAACCAGAGTTAAAATGTGTGGCTGCATCCTTCTGGAAATCACCTCAGGAGTGGTGCTGGGGTGGGTGGGAAGGGCTACATGTGGCAGATTATTATTTTTGCTGTTGTTGTCCGTGAAACATTTGAGTGTGTGGAGGGATGTGTGGATGGAGGGGATTCCTCTAGTATAAGCAAAGAATGTGTCTGTATATATTCACCAGCAGTTTTGGGTGGCAAGTAACAGAAATGCAACTCACACTAGCTTAAGTGAAACCAACAGCAACAAAAGGAATTTATTGGTTCACAGACTTAGGAAGGCTCCTGGATTGAAGGATCTTTGACATTGCCCATAACCTCAGAGACTGGAATCTGGAATTTGATGTGGACAGAATGTGTTGCTCATCTCTTATCTCTCTCTCTCTGCTTATCTTTGCCTGGACCTTCTTTTAATAGAAGGAGCATTCTCCACAATGGGGGAAACATCCAGGGGTCCTTAGGAGAGAGAGAGTTCCTTTCTCCCACAGATTCAGCATCAGAAGGATCCCAATTAGGCTGCTATAACCTAGGAAAAGGTGGAGGAACCAATTTATCTTTCTTGTTTGCTTGTCTGAGTGGTTGTAGTGAGGAAGTGTCACTTTTGTCATTTTTTGTCGAGTTTACGGGTGCGAATAAACAATCACTCTGGCTGGAGGGGGTGAATAGGTGGGAGCACGTGGCCACTTAGGAGGCTGATGTGGTCACAGCGTGAGAAGTAACGCTGACGTGGACTAAGGTGGTGATGGGGGAAGGACAGAAGTGGATGGCTTCAGGACAAGTGCATAGAGGTTTGCACCAGCCAACCTGCTAGGTGATTGGATGTGGGAGATGAGGGGGAAGCAGGTGGCCTGGATGACCCCCTGGATCCTGGCTTGAGCCAGTGGAGGTGCTAAGATCCATGATGGGCAGGGTTTGGGAGGAACAGAAATGGGACAAAGGGGAGATAAAGTTAAGTCGGTTTATGGTCAAGAGAGTTGGCAAGAGCTGAGAGTGTGCATTAAATTGACACAGAGTTAATCGACCTTTGTGTCATCTGCTTTTATCAGTTGTGTCAATATTCATGTCATTCCCTCCCACCTCGTGTCACCGTCCAGGAGTGTGGTACTGCTTAACCTGCCCTGCTCTTGTTAGGCCAAGATTGATACTTGAGGGTTGTGTCCGTTTGGATGTATTATGGCCCCCCAAACACCACTATCTTTGATGCAGTCTTGTGGAGGCAGACATATTAGTGTTGATTAAGTTGGAACCCATTGGTTCAGTGTTTCCATGGAGATGTGACTCAATCAACTGTGGGCGAGACCTTTCGTTGGACTATTTCCATGGAGGTGTTGCTCCACCCATTCAGGGTGGGTCTTTATTGGATCACTGGAGTACTTTAAGAAGAGCCACACAGGCCCAGACACAGAGCAGCTGTGAGTGACATTTTGAAGAGCAACTGAGAGTGACATTTTGAAGAGCAGCTGCACCTAAGAGAGGACAAAACACCCCAAGAGCAACATTTTGGAGAACGCCATTTTGAAACGCAACCTGGGAGCAAGCAGACACCAGCCATGTGCCTTTCGAGCCAACAGAGGTTTTCCGGATGCCAATGGCCACTCTTCAGTGATGGTACCCTTTGTTGATGCCTTACCTTGGACACTTTATGGCCTTAAGACTGTAATTTGTAATGAAATAAATCCCCTTTATAAAAGCCAATCCATTTCTGGTATTTTGTAAACAGCAGCATTAGCAAACCAGAACAAGGGTCAATAAATGTGTTAATTCATTTATTCCAAAATCATTTCCAGATACCATAAAAAGTCAAAATATGAATGGCAAACTGAGAAAAAGAGGCACATGACAGACAAAAGATCAATGACACAGGTACAAGGATGGTCATTCCAGCATGCTTTGAGAGCAAATGACTGACTGCAACCTACGTGTCCATCCATAGGGGACTGGTTAAACAAATGATGGTAAATCATTCAGGAGAACAGTCTTCCACCATTAAAAAGAATGAGGCCATTTTGTATGTACTGGTAACAGCAATATTCCAAAATACATTGATTTGTTAGCTGAATAAAGCAAGAAAGAAAACAAATGTCAAGAAAGTCTGTATAGTAGTATATCATTGGTATAAAATAATTGGGGGACAAGATGAAAATTGTTTTATATTTTATATATGTGTGTATGTATACACATGTGTACATATACAAATATATCCACACACATTATTTCTGAAGGCATACACGAGAAATTGGTAATATTGGTAGGCTTTGACTGGGGAAGGGAACAGGGTGGCAGAAAGACTTTCAGGGAGGGGAGACATACATTTCACCATATGCCAGTTTATGCTGTTATAAATTTTTACCATCATGAGAGAAATCGCAGGTCCCCTTTCTTCCATCATATTAGAACTCCTGATTTTTAGCTAGCACCTCCCTTGCTGGAATAAAGATGGCATTTCTCATTCTCCCTTGTGGCTGGGCATTGCCATTTGATAAACTCTGGCCAAGGAGGAGCAAGGGTAAGAACCATTCTTAAAAGACAGCTGACACACATCCTTTGCCGCTTGGTAAACCTCTTCTCTGTCCTGCTGCTTGGGATACGACTGTAACAGCTCGAGTCCTCATCCACCTTTGACCACCGAGATGAGGGCCGGTGGGGTGTGAGCTGGAAGACCTTTGGTTCCTTGATAACTTTGTGCAGTTGAGCCGCCCATTGGCCCTTCACTGTCTACGTCTAGGCTAGCTCTTTCCAGCAGAAATAGTGTACGAGCCACAAATGTGAGCCACATGCGTCATTTTTAATTTTAGTAGCCACATTAAAACATTAAAATGAAGATGAAGAACTTTAATATTTTAATTTAACCCGACATATCTGAAACATTATCATTGCAACATGTAATCAATGCTGAAAAGTATTATTAAGATATTTTACTTTTTTGAATTAAGTCTTCAAAATCTGGTGAGCATTTTATACTCATAGCACGTCTCATTTGGGACTAGCCACATTTCAAGTGCTCAGTAGCCAATGTGGCTATGGCCATATGGGATGGAACAAGCCTAGATATTCACCCCACAGGAAAATACAGACTGTCTCAGTACAAAATTGCATTTTGGGGTCTGTGTTGCACCTGTACCTAAAAAACCGATACCACCCTATGAATATATTATCTTTAAAGGTTTTTTCTGAAGTATTGAGTTAACCGAACCCTAAGAGGCCCCCTTTGGGCCAAGCCCAGATCTGTATGCTGGAGATATAGTTAAAACGGGACATCGTCTCGGCTCTCAAGGGTTCCTAGTCTGTTGAGAAAGACGGGAGTCGAGATGGTCTCACAGCACAGGGTAAGGAATGCTGTAACAGGGCCTGGGGGTCTTGAAGATGGGCTTCAAACTCAGCCTCATGTTCTTATCCCCTTTCCCTTAAAGTACATATGCAGGGACTTTAATTCGGTCTTGTTCTAAGAAAAGCAGGATGCTGAAGAAATTCCAAGACAGCAAGACTCTTGGTATGGTGCACGGAGATCAAGGAGCTGGGAAGCCTTCCTTTTCTCCCTGTAGGGAAGAGACGAGTCTCTCTTCCCCGCCCTGGGCTCTGGACTTAGCCTTGTGACTTTCTTTGGCCAAGGGACAGTTAGCAAGAGTGAAGTAAAGCAAGCAGAGGCTTGAGAAAGCACTTGCATGTTTCCTCTCTTGTTTCCCTGCAATCGCCATAGAACATGCCTGGGCTGAACTGCTGGAGGGATGTGGAGACAAGTAAGGGAGAACAGTCACCCCAGCTAAGGCCATCCTGGACCAGCCAGCCCCCCACCGCCCCCACTGCCCCCCAGCTGACTGCACACACGAGCCTAGCCCGTCTCAGCCAAGCCTGGCCCCGATCGGCAGAACCACCCCCCAATCCAGAGACGTGGCTGCTGGGTTCAGCCCTCTAAGGAGGATGGTTTTTTATGTGGTCATTGCTAACTGATACACAGCAATGTTGGATCATAGATAACTTGATGTATTCCTCAAGTCCAAAAATTATTTCCTAAATTAAAATCTGAGACATAATAGGTGATTTGTGAAAGAAAAATGTGTGGTCAGTCTGGGTACTGCTCTTTCCCCCTTCTTCTGTATTTCCAGTGCATAGTGAAGGCTCGAGGGATCGCCAGGCAAAGATGCCTTCTTAGCTTTGTTTGCCCCAGCATTTCCTAATTGTCTTTGACCATGGCCTGCACAATTTTCCACGAAACACTGATTAATACCTTCCAGCATGATCTCTGATGGGGATACTCTGCATAGTTGACTTGTCTGAACCTGGAACTATGTTTTCCAGACTCACTTTGCCTGAATTGTCCCACACGAGAGTTAACAAAAGGAAGAATTTGTGCAAGATTTGGACAAACGAAGTGCAGCAGTGGATATTACTTTCTAAAGTTCTTCAGGGTTAGATGTAGTGTCAGACATAGAGGGGCAGGTATGTTCCCACCACCAGCCGTTTGGCTGTGCACCCTATGGAGTCATTAGCTTCCTGGAAGCATGGCGTTCCATTCCTTCCCAAGAGCTTTCCATTTGTGAACTGTATTGCTTCATTTTTTGCTCCAAAATTAGCAACTTAAAAGTTACTCCAAATTACTCCCAAACTTAGCAACTTAAAGCAACAAATATGTATTATCTCACAGTTTCTGTGCATCAGGAGTCCAGGCGTGGCTTAGCTGGATTCTCTGCTTCTGGGTCTCTCACGAGGCTGTAGTCAAGTTGTCAGCCAGGGCTGCAGTCTCATCTGAGGGCTCAGCTGGGGAAGGATGGCTTCAAAGCCCACTCGTGGTTATTGGCAGGGTTGCTTCTCACCAGCTCTTGGACCAAGAGCCTCAGATCCTCACGAACTGGTGACCTCGGTTCCGTGCCACGCAGGCCGCTCCATCGGGCATCTCAGATGCGGCAGCTGGCTTCATCAAGCAAGAGGGCAAGAGAGAGAGTCTGCCAGCAAGATGGGAGTCAAAGTATTGTGTAACCTAATCTTGGATGTGGCATCCCATTCCCTTAGCCACATTCTACTCATTAGAAGCAAATCCCTAGGTCCAGCCCACACTCAGGTAGAGGGTTACACAAGGGCATGCCCAGAATGGGGGATCATTGGGAGTCATCTGAGAAATCTCCCCACCACATGGTCCCACTTTAGTAGCTAGATGGGTTTGGCTTCCACAATTTGTTAGCACATGGGGTCAGCAAACTTTTTCTATGAAGAGTCAAAGAGTAAATATTTTAGCCTCTGTGGGC
This sequence comes from Choloepus didactylus, assembly GCF_015220235.1. NCBI lineage: Eukaryota > Metazoa > Chordata > Mammalia > Pilosa > Megalonychidae > Choloepus > Choloepus didactylus. The sequence goes on from NC_051333.1 coordinate 1,630,673, forward strand.
CATTATGGTCTCTATTGTAACTATTCAGCTTGCCATTGCAGCATAGATGCAGCCCTAGATGATACATAACTGCATGGATGTCACAATCAGATTTTACCTGTGAACACTAAAATTTGAAATTACATATAATTTTCATGTCAAAAAATATTATTCTTCCCCCCCCCCAACCATTTAAAAATGTAAAGCACATTCATGATTCACTGGCTGTACAAAAACAGGCAGCAGGCTGGATTTGGCCCATGATCCATAATTTGCCAATCCCTGTTATAAACAAAAAGTCATGCCCTTAAAGAGTGTTGCTTCAGTGGGGAGGAGACAAGCAGTAAATAAATACATGAGCAAAATGTAGCGTATGTCAGAGGTGATGAGCCTCAGTTTCCTCACTGTAATGGGCAGATTTTTTGCTCCCATGACCTTCACCCCTAGTGTCATGCCCGTGAACATGGAAAAAGGGACTTTGCAGATAAAATTAAGGTTAGTAATCAGCTGACCTTAAAATGGGGAGATTAGATTATCCAGTTGTGCTCACTGTAATCACACAAAACCTTAAAAGCAGAACTTTCTCCAGGCTGGTGGCAGAAAGGGAAGTCAGAGTATTCAAAGCACGAGAAGAGCTCTATGTGTTGTTGCTGGCTTTGAAAATGGAAAGGGGCCCTGAAGCAAAGAATTTTCCAGATCAAAGAAGCTGAGAATGATTCCTGGCTGACAGGAGCAAGGAAAACAGGGAGCTCAATCCCACTACTGCAAGGAACTGGATTCTAAAAACGACCTGAATGAGTTTGGAAGCAGAGTCCTCCTGGAGCCTCTAGGTGAGAACCCCACCAGCGGACACCTTGATTTCAGCCTTGGGGGACCCTGAGCCAAGGACCCAGCTGGGCCAGCCCGGAGTTCTGACCCACAGAACTGTGGTATAACAATGGGTGTGGTTTGAAGCCACCAGGTACGTGGTAGTGAGGTTACTTTCAGTGACATCTATAGCATGGCTTCAGCAATTCCTAGCTTCCAGGGTAGTTATGGGGATTGAATGAGTTGTGCTTTCTCTGCCGTGTAGTAGGGACTGAGGCACAGGAGAGGTGGGTGGGGGATGGTGGGCACCTTCCTAGACCACTGGGGTTTCCAGACCATCACACACTCATCAGTTCAGGGGGTGTTGACTCCTCTGAGCCTCAAATTCCTCATCTGTGAGACGCAGTTTTGCCGTAGCTCATTCCAGGCATTCCTGGAGACAGGCAGGGCTCCGGCTCAGCCCTGTTGCTTTCCAGCTTCCCTCTCCCACCCGGGCAGAGCCCTCAGCTGATGAGATCAGGGACAGACCTCAGTCTGAGTGATCTCCCCACCTGCTCTGCACGTGGCTTTGGGCAAGTTCTCTGAGCCTGGACTTACTCCTTGTGAGAAACGAACTTGGGTTCCCCATCCGTACCAACCCCCTACCACAAACCAGCTCTGTGCTTCCGGGGTGAGTAGCTTAACCTTTCAAAGTCTTGCTTCCCTTGGTTACTTAACCCATCGGTGCCTCACTTTTGCCACTTGTAAAATGGTGATGATGATACTACCAACAGCATTTGGGTACATTTATCTAAAGACAGAGTAGGACCTGGCACATGGCAAGTGTTCAACAAATATTAACCATCATAATCGTCACCATCACCAATGTCATATATAAAATATTTATTGCACATGTTTCAGTACACTGTGCCCACATATCTTTAGCCCTTGATAAGGATGCTTTAGTTAAATAGTAATGGCTCCAAAACACAGGAAAACGTGATCAATCCTGTTTGTAAAAAGAGAATTGTAAACTATTCTACCTTGAGGTACTGTTTCTCAGCCCTCATTTTGGGAACATTGAATAAGCATAATCTAACAGAGGAGACACAGACACTTTCTTTGGGGGTGTAGGTTGGGACACTGTCTATGGAGGGCCATTAAAAAATATTTATCAAAGTGACACATGCACACACCCTTGCTTCAGCAATCCCACTTCAGGGAATGTATCTTACTGATAGATCTGTGTGCAAGCAGAATTGCTGAAGATCAAGGCTATGCAGCAAAGAACTGAAAACCACTCAACTGCCCAGTGGTCGGGAACTGGTTAAATAAATTAGGTTACACCATACAAAGGAATCCCAACAGCTGGTGAAAAACAATGAGGAAACCTCTGTACTGATTTGAAAAGCTCTCCCAGATACACTGGAAAGTGAAAAGAAATTAAGGTGCAGATCAGTGTGTATAGTGCGCCACCTTTTGTATAAAAAAGGAAGGGAGAATATTTGTATTTATTTAACATATAAATATATGCATTATACTTAAATTATACAATATGTAAACATGTATATACAAATGTATCAATAAATGTATTACGAGTTTTGTTATATTATGTCATATTACAGATTATATGATGTTTTATTTTATATAAGTATGTCCTGAATATATACTAAGTTATATATTTTATGCATAAAAGTATATATATATATATAACAATCACACTCAGATATGTTATGTATGTGTGTGTACATATTTGCACATATATACACACATATAGATATATTCCACTTCTATAAGCATAAATAAACTCTGGAAGGATCACTAAAAGTAATTACAGTGGTTATCTGTATTGTATATGTTTGTGGTGGTAAAAATTTGGTCACATGGTGGGAGGAAGATTTTTTTTTAATAACTTCAAACTTACAGGAAGGTTGTAAAAATAATACAAAACCGACATAACCCCCATAGCCAGATCCATGAAATTTAACATTTGCCACATTTGTTATATCATCTTATCATCCATCTATCTATCTATCTATCCATCTATCTGTCTTCTAAACATCTGAGAGTATGTTGCATACATCATGCTCCTTGAACACATAATACTTCCCTGTACATTTTCTAAGAACAAGGAAATCCACTTACATAATCACCTTAAGTACAGTTATCAGATTCACTGACATAAAGCTTACAGTCTGTATCCAGTTTTTCCTATGTCTCAGTGATGTCCTCTTGAGCCTTTTCTCCTCCCTTATTAGATCCAGTCCAGGATTACATATTGCATTTAATTGTCATTGTCTCTTTAGTTGCTCTTTTTTTTTTAAATTGTGGAAACATATATGCAACATAAACTCTCCCATCTCAACCATTCCCAAGCACACCATTCAGTGAGCTTAATCATATTCACAGTGTTGCACTACCATCAGTACCATCAGAACTCTCCCATCACCCCAAATGGAAACCCTGCACCCATTATGCATTAATTCTCCATTCCCCCTCCCCTGCTAGCCTGCACTCTGCTCTCTCTCTCCATGAGTTTGCATATTACAGTTATAGCATATAAGTGGAATATACAATATCTGTCCCTTTGTGCCTGAAATTTCAGGCAACATATGTTCGAAGTTCATTCATGTAGTGGCATGTATCAGAACTTTGTTCCTTTTTAAGAATGAGTAATATTCCATTGCATGTATATACCACAATTTGTTTATCCACTCGTCTGCTAATGGGCATTTCGGTTGCTTCTGCCTTTTATGTTCCTCAGTATTACTGCCTATCTTTGTATTTAGTTGATCTTTTGTAGTGAATGCTTAGAATCCATTCTCATCTCCTTCTATGAATATTTACCCTGGGGCTTAAATTTAACATCTAAATCTGTAACAATCTTAGTTGATTTGATACCAACTTAACATTGATAGCATACACAAATTATGTTCCTGTACTCCTCTGTCCACCCACTTTTTATGTAGTTCTTGTCAAAAATTACATATTTATATATTATAAATCTAAAACCATTAATTTGTCATTACTTATTATGCATTTGAACTTTAGATCTTCTAGGAAGTAAAAAGTGGTCTTACAAACAAAAAATACAATAGTACTGGCATTTATATTTACCCATGTCCTTACCTTTACTGGAGATCTTTATTTCTTAATGAAACTTTCATCCATGGTCTAGTGTCCATTTCCTTTTGCTCTGAAGAACTCCTTTGGGTGTTTCTTGTATGGTTGTTCTAGAAGTTGCAAACTCCTTCAGTTTTTGTTTATCCAGGAATGTCTTAGTCTCTCCCAGAGACTAAAAATGAATGTCTGTCGGTCATTAAAGAAGTACAGTGGCAAGATGGCAGACTGGTGAGCTGTATGTTTTAGTTACTCCTCCAGGAAAGTAGGTAAAAAGCCAGGAACTGCGTGGACTGGACACCACAGAGCAATCTGTCTTTGGGCATACTTCATACAACACTCATGAAAACGTGGAACTGCTGAGATCAGCGAAATCTGTAAGTTTTTGCGGCCAGGGGACCCGCGCCCCTCCCTGCCAGGCTCAGTCCCGGGGGAGGAGGGGCTGTCAGCTCCGGGAAGGAGAAGGGAGAATTGCAGTGGCTGCTCTTATCGGAAACTCATTCTACTGATTCAAACTCCAACCATAGATAGACTGAGACCAGACACCAGAGACTCTGAGAGCAGCCAGCCCAGCAGAGAGGAGACAGACATAGAAAAAAAACAACACGAAAAACTCCAAAATAAAAGCAGAGGATTTTTCGAGTTCTGGTGAACACAGAAAGGGGAAGGGCGGAGATCAGGCCTTGAGGCGCATATGCAAATCCCGAAGCAAAGCTGATCTCTTTGCCCTGTGCACCTTTCCTTAATGGCCCTGGTTGCTTTGTCTATTAGCATTTCAATAACCCATTAGATCTCTGAGGAGGGCCGTCTTTTTTTTTTTTTTTAAATCCTTTTTGCTTTTTCTAAAACAATTACTCTAAGAAGCTCAATACAGAAAGCTTCAAAGAATTGAAATTTGGGCACGTCAAGTCAAGAGCAGAACTAAGAGAGCTCTGAGACAAAAGGCAATATTCCAGTGGCTGAGAAAATTCACTAAACAACACAACTTCCCAAGAAAAGGGGGGTGTCCGCTCACAGCCACCATCCTGGTGGACAGGAAACACTCCTGCCCATCGCCAGCCCCATAGCCCAGAGCTGCCCCAGACAACCCAGTGTGACGGAAGTGCTTCAAATAACAGGCAAACACCACAAAACTGGGCGTGGACATTAGCCTTCCCTGCAACCTCAGCTGAATGTCCCAGAGCTGGGAAGGGGGAGCAGTGTGAATTAACAGAGCCCCATTCAGCCATCATTTGAGCAGACTGGGAGCCTCCCAACACAGCCCAGCAGCCCAGAACTGCCCTGGGGGGACGGCACTCACCTGTGACATAGCACAGTCATCCCTCAACAGAGGACCCGGGGTGCACAGCCTGGAAGAGGGGCCCACTTGCAAGTCTCAGGAGCCATACGCCAATACCAAAGACTTGTGGGTCAGTGGCAGAGACAAACTGTGGCAGGACTGAACTGAAGGATTAGACTATTGCAGCAGCTTTAAAACTCTAGGATCATCAGGGAGATTTGATTGTTAGGGCCACCCCCCCTCCCCGACTGCCCAGAAACACGCCCCACATACAGGGCAGGCAACACCAACTACACACGCAAGCTTGGTACACCAATTGGGCCCCACAAGACTCACTCCCCCACTCACCAAAAAGGCTAAGCAGGGGAGATCTGGCTTGTGGAGAACAGGTGGCTCGTGGACGCCACCTGCTGGTTAGTTAGAGAAAGTGTACTCCACGAAGCTGTAGATCTGATAAATTAGAGATAAGGACTTCAACTGGTCTACAAACCCTAAAAGAACCCTATCAAGTTCAGCAAATGCCACGAGGCCAAAAACAACAGAAAATTATAAAGCATATGAAAAAACCAGACGATATGGATAACCCAAGCCCAAGCACCCAAATCAAAAGACCAGAAGAGACACACCACCTAGAGCAGCTACTCAAAGAACTAAAGATGAACAATGAGACCCTAGTACGGGATATGAAGGAAATCAAGAAGACCCTAGAAGAGCATAAAGAAGACATTGCAAGACTAAATAAAAAAATGGATGATCTTATGGAAATTAAAGAAACTGTTGACCAAATTAAAAAGATTCTGGACACTCATAGTACAAGACTAGAGGAAGTTGAACAACGAATCAGTGACCTGGAAGATGACAGAATGGAAAATGAAAGCATAAAAGAAAGAATGGGGAAAAAAATTGAAAAACTCGAAATGGACCTCAGGGATATGATAGATAATATGAAACGTCCGAATATAAGACTCATTGGTGTCCCAGAAGGGGAAGAAAAGGGTAAAGGTCTAGGAAGAGTATTCAAAGAAATTGTGGGGGAAAACTTCCCAAATCTTCTAAACAACATAAATACACAAATCATAAATGCTCAGCGAACTCCAAATAGAATAAATCCAAAAAAAACCCACTCTGAGACATATACTGATCACACTGTCAAACATAGAAGAGAAGGAGCAAGTTCTGAAAGCAGCAAGAGAAAAGCAATTCACCACATACAAAGGAAACAGCATAAGACTAGGTAGTGACTACTCAGCAGCCACCATGGAGGCAAGAAGGCAGTGGCACGATATATTTAAAATTCTGAGTGAGAGGAATTTCCAGCCAAGAATACTTTATCCAGCAAAGCTCTCCTTCAAATTTGAGGGAGAGCTTAAATTTTTCACAGACAAAGAAATGCTGAGAGAATTTGCTAACAAGAGACCTGCCCTACTGGAGATACTAAAGGGAGCCCTACAGACAGAGAAACAAAGACAGGACAGAGAGACTTGGAGAAAGGTTCAGTACTAAAGAGATTCGGTATGGGTACAATAAAGGATATTAATAGAGAGAGGGAAAAATATGGCAAACATAATCCAAAGGATAAGATGGCCAATTCAAGAAATGCCTTCACGGTTTTAACGTTGAATGTAAATGGATTAAACTCCCCAATTAAAAGATATAGATTCGCAGAATGGATCAAAAAAAATGAACCATCAATATGTTGCATACAAGAGACTCATCTTAGACACAGGGACACAAAGAAACTGAAAGTGAAAGGATGGAAAAAAATATTTCATGCAAGCTACAGCCAAAAGAAAGCAGGTGTAGCAATATTAATCTCAGATAAAATAGACTTCAAATGCAGGGATGTTTTGAGAGACAAAGAAGGCCACTACATACTAATAAAAGGGGCAATTCAGCAAGAAGAAATAACAATCGTAAATGTCTATGCACCCAATCAAGGTGCCACAAAATACATGAGAGAAACATTGGCAAAACTAAAGGAAGCAATTGATGTTTCCACAATAATTGTGGGAGACTTCAACACATCACTCTCTCCTATAGATAGATCAACCAGACAGAAGACCAATAAGGAAATTGAAAACCTAAACAATATGATAAATGAATTAGATTTAACAGACATCTACAGGACATTACATCCCAAATCACCAGGATACACATACTTTTCTAGTGCTCACGGAACTTTCTCCAGAATAGATCATATGCTGGGACATAAAACAAGCCTCAATAAATTTAAAAAGATTGAAATTATTCAAAGCACATTCTCTGACCACAATGGAATACAATTAGAAGTCAATAACCATCAGAGACTTAGAAAATTCACAAATACCTGGAGGTTAAACAACACACTCCTAAACAATCAGTGGGTTAAAGAAGAAATAGCAAGAGAAATTGCTAAATATATAGAGACGAATGAAAATGAGAACACAACATACCAAAACCTATGGGATGCAGCAAAAGCAGTGCTAAGGGGGAAATTTATAGCACTAAACGCATATATTAAAAAGGAAGAAAGAGCCAAAATCAAAGAACTAACGGATCAACTGAAGAAGCTAGAAAATGAACAGCAAACCAATCCTAAACCAAGTACAAGAAAAGAAATAACAAGGATTAAAGCAGAAATAAATTACATAGAGAACAAAAAAACAATAGAAAGGATAAATATCACCAAAAGTTGGTTCTTTGAGAAGATCAACAAGATTGACAAGCCCCTAGCTAGACTGACAAAATCAAAAAGAGAGAAGACCCATATAAACAAAATAATGAATGAAAAAGGTAACATAACTGCAGATCCTGAAGAAATTAAAAAAATTATAAGAGGATATTATGAACAACTGTATGGCAACAAACTGGATAATGTAGAAGAAATGGACAATTTCCTGGAAACATATGAACAACCTAGACTGACCAGAGAAGAAATAGAAGACCTCAACCAACCCATCACAAGCAAAGAGATCCAATCAGTCATCAAAAATCTTCCCACAAATAAATGCCCAGGGCCAGATGGCTTCACAGGGGAATTCTACCAAACTTTCCAGAAAGAACTGACACCAATCTTACTCAAACTCTTTCAAAACATTGAAAAAAATGGAACACTACCTAACTCATTTTATGAAGCTAACATCAATCTAATACCAAAACCAGGCAAAGATGCTACAAAAAAGGAAAACTACCGGCCAATCTCCCTAATGAATATAGATGCAAAAATCCTCAACAAAATACTTGCAAATCGAATCCAAAGACACATTAAAAAAATCATACACCATGACCAAGTGGGGTTCATTCCAGGCATGCAAGGATGGTTCAACATAAGAAAATCAATCAATGTATTACAACACATTAAAAACTCGAAAGGGAAAAATCAATTGATCATCTCAATAGATGCTGAAAAGCATTTGACAAAATCCAACATCCCTTTTTGATAAAAACACTTCAAAAGGTAGGAATTGAAGGAAACTTCCTCAACATGATAAAGAGCATATATGAAAAACCCACAGCCAGCATAGTACTCAATGGTGAGAGACTGAAAGCCTTCCCTCTAAGATCAGGAACAAGACAAGGATGCCCGCTGTCACCACTGTTATTCAACATTGTGCTGGAAGTGCTAGCCAGGGCAATCCGGCAAGACAAAGAAATAAAAGGCATCCAAATTGGAAAAGAAGAAGTAAAACTGTCATTGTTTGCAGATGATATGATCTTATATCTAGAAAACCCTGAGAAATCGACGATACACCTACTAGAGCTAATAAACAAATTTAGCAAAGTAGCAGGATACAAGATTAATGCACATAAGTCAATAATGTTTCTATATGCTAGAAATGAACAAACTGAAGAGACACTCAAGAAAAAGATACCATTTTCAATAGCAACTAAAAAAATCAAGTACCTAGGAATAAACTTAACCAAAGATGTAAAAGACCTATACAAAGAAAACTACATAACTCTACTAAAGAAATAGAAGGGGACCTTAAAAGATGGAAAAATATTCCATGTTCATGGATAGGAAGGCTAAATGTCATTAAGATGTCAATTCTACCCAAACTCATCTACAGATTCAATGCAATCCCAATCAAAATTCCAACAACCTACTTTGCAGACTTGGAAAAGCTAGTTATCAAATTTATTTGGAAAGGGAAGATGCCTCGAATTGCTAAAGACACTCTAAAAAAGAAAAACGAAGTGGGAGGACTTACACTCCCTGACTTTGAAGCTTATTATAAAGCCACAGTTGCCAAAACAGCATGGTACTGGCACAAAGATAGACATATAGATCAATGGAATCGAATTGAGAATTCAGAGATAGACCCTCAGATCTATGGCCGACTGATCTTTGATAAGGCCCCCAAAGTCACCGAACTGAGCCATAATGGTCTTTTCAACAAATGGGGCTGGGAGAGTTGGATATCCATATCCAAAAGAATGAAAGAGGACCCCTACCTCACCCCCTACACAAAAATTAACTCAAAATGGACCAAAGATCTCAATATAAAAGAAAGTACCATAAAACTCCTAGAAGATAATGTAGGAAAACATCTTCAAGACCTTGTATTAGGAGGCCACTTCCTAGACTTTACACCCAAAGCACAAGCAACAAAAGAGAAAATAGATAAATGGGAACTCCTCAAGCTTAGAAGTTTCTGCACCTCAAAGGAATTTCTCAAAAAGGTAAAGAGGCAGCCAACTCAATGGGAAAAAATTTTTGGAAACCATGTATCTGACAAAAGACTGATATCTTGCATATACAAAGAAATCCTACAACTCAATGACAATAGTACAGACAGCCCAATTATAAAATGGGCAAAAGATATGAAAAGACAGTTCTCTGAAGAGGAAATACAAATGGCCAAGAAACACATGAAAAAATGTTCAGCTTCACTAGCTATTAGAGAGATGCAAATTAAGACCACAATGAGATACCATCTAACACCGGTTAGAATGGCTGCCATTAAACAAACAGGAAACTACAAATGCTGGAGGGGATGTGGAGAAATTGGAACTCTTATTCATTGTTGGTGGGACTGTATAATGGTTCAGCCACTCTGGAAGTCAGTCTGGCAGTTCCTTAGAAAACTAGATATAGAGCTACCATTCGATCCAGCGATTGCACTTCTCGGTATATACCCGGAAGATTGGAAAGCAGTGACACGAACAGATATCTGCACGCCAATGTTCATAGCAGCATTATTCACAATTGCCAAGAGATGGAAACAACCCAAATGTCCTTCAACAGATGAGTGGATAAATAAAATGTGGTATATACACACGATGGAATACTACGCGGCAGTAAGAAGGAACGCTGTGGTGAAACATATGACAACATGGATGAACCTTGAAGACATAATGCTGAGCGAAATAAGCCAGGCACAAAAAGAGAAATATTATATGCTACCACTAATGTGAACTTTGAAAAATGTAAAACAAATGGTTTATAATGTAGAATGTAGGGGAACTAGCAGTAGAGAGCAATTAAGGAAGGGGGAACAATAATCCAAGAAGAACAGATAAGCTATTTAACGTTCTGGGGATGCCCAGAAATGACTATGGTCTGTTAATTTCTGATGGATGTAGTAGGAACAAGTTCACTGAAAAGTTGCTATATTATGTAACTTTCTTGGGGTAAAGTAGGAACATGTTGGAAGTTAAGCAGTTATCTTAGGTTAGTTGTCTTTTTCTTACTCCCTTGTTATGGTCTCTTTGAAATGTTCTTTTATTGTATGTTTGTTTTCTTTTTAACTTTTTTTTTTCATACAGTTGATTTAAAAAAGAAGGGAAAGTTAAAAAAAAAAGAAAAAAAAGAAAAAAGACAAACAAGGAAAAAAAAAAAAAAAGATGTAGTGCCCCCTTGAGGAGCCTGTGGAGAATGCAGGGGTATTTGCCTACCCCACCTTCATGGTTGCTAACATGACCACAGACATAGGGGACTGGTGGTTTGATGGGTTGAGCCCTCTACCATAAGTTTTACCCTTGGGAAGACGGTTGCTGCAAAGGAGAGGCTAGGCCTCCCTGTATTTGTGCCTAAGAGTCTCCTCCTGAATGCCTCTTTGTTGCTCAGATGTGGCCCTCTCTCTCTGGCTAAGCCAACTTGAAAGGTGAAATCACTGCCCTCCCCCCTACGTGGGATCAGACACCCAGGGAAGTGAATCTCCCTGGCAACGTGGAATATGACTCCCGGGGAGGAATGTAGACCCGGCATCGTGGGATGGAGAACATCTTCTTGACCAAAAGGGGGATGTGAAAGGAAATGAAATAAGCTTCAGTGGCAGAGAGATTCCAAAACGAGCCGAGAGATCACTCTGGTGGGCACTCTTACGCACACTTTAGACAACCTTTTTTAGGTTCTAAAGAATTGGGGTAGCTGGTGGTGGATACCTGAAACTATTAAACTACAACCCAGAACCCATGAATCTCGAAGACAGTTGTATAAAAATGTAGCTTATGAGGGGTGACAGTGGGATTGGGAATGCCATAAGGACCAAACTCCACTTTGTCTAGTTTATGGATGGATGTGTAGAAAAGTAGGGGAAGCAAACAAACAGACAAAGGTACCCAGTGTTCTTTTTTACTTCAATTGCTCTTTTTCACTCTAATTATTATTCTTGTTATTTTTGTGTGTGTGCTAATGAAGGTGTCAGGGATTGATTTAGGTGATGAATGTACAACTATGTAATGGTACTGTAAACAATCGAAAGTACAATTTGTTTTGTATGACTGCGTGGTATGTGAATATATCTCAATAAAATGATGATAAAAAAAAAAAAAAAGAAGTACAGTATGTTTGGGAGATCAAATTTATTTCTCACTATGGGAAATATAATCATAAAATAGAAGCCAAACATTTATTACCTGTGAAAATGTTGGATCTTAAGAACTTGGTTAGAGCTGTGCCACTTAAATGTGAAGGGATTACATGATTTACCTTTTGGAAGTTTAATTTTGTTTGGATGGTATGATTCAAAATGCCATTTGCAGTATGATCTATATTAATAGCTGTTATTTTTTGAGATGATGTTATATTGGCCAAGATGCTTCTGAAGTTGGTTCTGACATTTATAAGGGAGCAGATAGCTCCTTTGCAGACAGCAAGCTCACCATCCTTGCATACTTGTATCTAAAATAGTCCTAAAATTCTCTTTATTGCCACTACACTGTTTCCCAAAGTGAAGCATGAGATCATGGTAGTATTTAGTTATTGGTTTGGTTTCCTGTCTTCCTAGATCCTTTTAAAGCTCCTCCGTCCTTACAAAATGACCTCCTAGCTTAATGTGTGTGACCATGTGACCAGCTATTTACAATGTGCTGCTGTTCTAATTTGATTCTTTTTTATAACCTTAGAGAACATTTAGTTATATGGTCTGTAGTAATATTATTTATTTTGTTATCCTAGAGTCTTCTGTGACTACACAACGGTAGGAAGCAGGCCAGCTAAATAGTAACTTTTTTTATACTACATAACTTTGTAAAAAGAATTTGATCAATGCTTCTCCTTAAATAGTAACATTTGATAAGAAATTGTCAACCTTTCTGTAAAGGAATTTTTTCCAACTGCTTTCCTTTGTTGATTATACAGTTCTAAATGAAACAGATGAAAAATTTTGGTTAGTGAATATTCCAAGTCATGCTCTGATTGTCAAGTTTATAATAAAAATATATTAAATGTGTAAAAAAAAAAATGAATGTCTGTCATTTTTGAAAGTCATTTTGGTCAGAAATAGAATTCTTGGTTGGTGATATTTTCTTCTCAGGAGTTTAAACATGTCATGCCACTGCCTTCTTGCCTCCATGGTTTCCACCGAGAAATTGGCACTAGATCTTATTGAGACTTCCTTGTGTGTGGCACACCGCTTCTCTCTTGCATCTTTCAGTATTCTCTCTTTATTGTTGGCATTAGGTAGTTTGATTATAATATGTCTTGGTGTGTGTTTATCTGGGTTCATCCTGTTTAGAGATCCCTGAGCTTCGTGAATGTGACTATTCACGTCCTTCATTAAATTTGGGGAGCTTTCAGCCACAACTTCTTCAAGTTCTGTCTCTCTCTCTCTCCTCTTTCTCCTCCCCCTCCTTCTCCCTCTCTCTCCCTCTTCCCACCTGCCTCTCTCTATCTCTATCTCTATCTCTCTACTCCCCCGCTCAGGGACTCCCAAAATGCGTATATTGTTATGCTTGGTGGTGTCCACAGGTTCCTCAGTCTCTGCTCACATTTCTACATTCTTTTTTCTTTCTGCCCCCCTGACTGACTGATTTCAATAGTCTTATCTTCAAGTTCATTGATTCTTTTTTCTGTCAGTTCCAATCTGTTATTGAATCCGTCTAGGGAATTTTTTATATCTGTTACTGTGGTTTTCAGCTCTGTTTGGTTCCTTTTCATGACTTCTATCTCTTTATTGATATTTTCTTTGTGTTCCTCTATTGTTTTCCTGATGTCCTTTAGTTCTTTGTCCATGTTTTCCTTTAGCTCTTTGAGCAAATTTAGGACCATTTTTCTAAAAGTGTTTGCCTGGTATGTCCCAAGTTGGTCCTCTTCATTGATGGTTTCTAATACATTAAACTTCTCCTTTGCATGGACCATGGCTTCCTATTTCTTTGTACGTTTTATAATCTCATGTTTTGTAACCTGAACATTTTGATATTCTAACATGTTATCTCTGGAATTCAGACTCTGGGGTGTCTGTGCCTTGAGACAGTATCCAGCTAGTGTTAAGAGAGATTTCCTTGAATGCCGGGACTTTAAAAAAGGGGGGGGGGGGCGGGGAACCACCCTTCCCAGTCTAGCAGCTTGGCCTGTACATGTGCTCCCCTTCACAGACTAGCCATACAACGCGTTTAGAAATCAGCCTGAGGCAAAAGCACAGCGGCCACCCGTCCCTTCTGCGCATGCGGCTGGTCCCGGAGGCGTTCCCAGCTCCTGAGAGGACGCGCCAGTTCTGGGCCTCGTGGTTGGGCGCGGCCGCCGCCAGGGCGCATGCAGAGAGCCGCCAGGGCGCGTGCGCGGAGCCGCCAGCGCGCATGTGCGCGGGGTTTGGGCGCTAAGCCAGCGCGGGAAGGGTTCTGTCAGGCCAGGGCCGGCGGCGCGAGGTGAGCTCCGGCGGGCGCTGCGGTGGGGGTGCGCCCCTCAGAGCGCGGGGCCCGGGGGCGGCGCGGGCTGCAGCCTCGGGGCGGGGCACACGGCGGGGCCGGGAGGGGAAGGGGCGCCCCGGGCGGGCGTGGGGCGGCTGCGCATTTGGTGTCCTCTGTGGGCGCCTCCTCGGAGGGACGGAGGGGAGGTAAGTGCCCCGTGGAGACGGCCCAGGGTCGGGAGCAGGGGAGCGAAGGAGCGGGAACGCGAGCCAGTCCGGGGGCGGGGCGGCCCCACCTGTAACTCCGAGGAGGGCGGGGGTCGGGGACGCCCCTCCGTGCCCGCCGCGGCCCCTTCCCGCCCCCAGAGCCCCCGCGCCCGTCCTCCGAGCCCTCGCTCCCTCCCTCCGCCCGGCCCCCGGCCCCTTCTCCGGGCGCACTCCCAGCCCCGCTTCCGGGAATCCAGAACCCGTCAAGGAACCTACCCCGATTAGTTTTGGTAGTTTTTTTTTTTTTAAGTACTTAACGTGTTAGCTGCTTTTGTCACTACTTTTAACACGCCTTTACCCACCCTTCCCGTGAGAACCCTTAAGGGGGAGATGGAAGGGCCGGGTTTAAAGTGTAAAAACTACATTTCTCTTCCAGGAAATTTACTTGCTCTCCTCTGTTTTGTTTTTAAAATTCATATGATTTTTACATTAACTTATATAACTGTTTCGCTGTAGTTTAAAGCGTTTTTCTTTTACTCTTTTTGCCTTGGTTTGGTACATTTTTGTAAAATAGGGAAGTCAGAGGTTTGCAGAAAAATCGTGCAGAGAATACGGAGTTCCCATACACCCTATTTTTGATTCCTTGCCTTAGTGTGGTACATATGGTACAATCAGGGAAAGAATATTATTATAATTGTGCTGTTAACTCCAGTCCCTGGTTTACATTAGGGTTCACTGTTTGTGTTGTAAAGTCCTATGGTATTTTAAAATATTATTTTAGTAACATATACACAACCTAAAATTTCCCCTTTTAATCACATTCACATATATAATTCAGTGCTGTTAATTACATTCACAATGTTGTGGTACCATCCCTGTCAGTTACCAGAAGTTCTAATTGTAGGGAAAACATTTGATTCCCCAGTTGGTGTGCCTTGTAGTTTTGAGCTCCTCACCTTATTTATCCTTAGAGCAGTATGAGGAAAGAAGGTCTTATTTTAATACCATGAAAATAACTAAATTCAGAGAGCTGCTGCTAATTGCTTGGGTTTACACACCATTGTGGTGGCCAACATTCCAAAATGCAGAAACTGCTTACTTCCTGTATGTCAAGTAAATATGTAATAGTTAATGTTTAAAATGGAGATGAAATTACACCCTTCTATGTAACCTTCTGAGCAAAGGAGAAATCTGAAGTGCAATTATGAACTATTAAGAAAATAATGAAAATAAGCCTGGCAGCATCCTCCAAATTTTGATATAGAATAAAAATTAACAGCCTTCCAGTGGTCAAGAAAGAATGAAAATAAATGAGCTATGCATTTGTCTCAGGTGGTCCCTGTTAGACCCTAAAGAAATAGGAAAAAGAACATAATAAAGATAAATAAAATTAATACATGAGAAAAAAAGACAATAGCACTGGAACTTGATTGCTGGTACTTGGGATGAGGGGAAGAGGTGGCAAGAAAGAAAAAAGAATGATAGAACTAATTTAAAAATACAGTCTAGGAATAAAGCAGTATTATTGGGTAGAAAGGATACTTAGATAGCATACTTAGAAGATTTGCTATTATAAGAATGCCATACTCCTGACTCTATGTAATACACAGTTGTTTGAATCAATTATGCTTTGAAAGGAAAATGCTTTCTTCTCAGTTCACTTATTGTGGTTTCAGGTTCATGTCTCCTTCCTTTGAGTGCCATTTCTGAAATATTTGTCTCTAGCCTGTTCCTGTGGGGTTTCCAGCCCTAGGAATGAGACTAAGGTAGCATTTGTGTCTGTAAACAGTATATGCAAATCTCTGTGAATATCTATTTAGGCTTTGTTGGAAATGAGCTAACTCTCTTTGCTTCAAATCACTGCCACCCCACTGCCCAATCCTAACTGCAGGCCATTTGTAATTCTCTCTATGTGATTTCTGCAGGTCTTGAGGTTTTGTCATCCTTTTTTCATCTGATACAGCTCTGCCCACCATCCTTCCACAACGATGTTTTCTGGAGCAGCCTGCCTTTGAAGAATATCTCCATTACGTCAAGGACCAAACCATAAAGATGCTGCACGTGACAGGTTTTAGAGGTCTTCAGAAATACCCAGGTCTTTAGTCTACATGATCAAGAAGAGGAGAATCCAGAAACCATTCCCGTAAGAAACCAGTGGGCTCTGAAGGTTTCTCATCTGAAGTTAGGCATTTTCAGTACCTGGCAGTGACTGGGCCTCACCAGGCTGTGAGCCACGTCCACGAGCACTGTCGGCAGTGGCTGCAGCTGGAGACCCACACCACGGAGAAGATGCTGGAGCAGCTGGTGCTGGAGCGGTTTCTGAACACAGTGCCAGAGGAAGTCCAGATACGGTGAGGTCGAAACAGCCCAAGAACAGCCAGGAGGCAGGGACTCGGGTGGAAAATTTGATCCCAGCACATGTGGAGAAAGGTGAGAGAGGGAGGAAGCAACTGGCTGTTTCTGTCTGTGGAATGTCTGCTGTGTGCCTGGCATGTAGTAGAAGCTGAATAAAATTTATTTATTTAACGAACGAATGGATTTTATTCATTCAGACTCATATGCCTAATCTTGTGAGCTGGAAGAAATGTTGGGTTTGGATTTTGCTTTTAATATTTATTATTTCTCTGAGAGTTCCCCTTCTCCCTTTTTTGTTCTCTCCCTGCCCCCATATTTCTTATCTAGCCTGAACTTTATTATCAACAGAAAACACTCCCCCCCCCACACACACACACAAACTGCAAAAACAAACAAACAAAAAGAAAACCTGTTGGGATAGGTAATTGCATTAAATATTAAGTGTAAATTTGAGGAAAATTGATCTTTACATTATTTTGGCTTTCCATTAAAGAACAAGAATGATTTGTTGAATTAATGGCTAAATGTTGGGCAAAAAAGGGTGTAAAATATAGGAGATGTGAATTCTGGAATTTCAGCCTCTGTCAAAATTGGACTTGACTTTTGGAAATCAGATTCTTACATTGGAGCAAAGGAGGACATTTCAAGAATGAAAATAATGCTAACTAAAAGCAGAGTATTGTTGAAAATACAAACCCATGTTGGGGAGATATAATGGGAACAAAAGGCAAGGGTACGACGAATACAAATCCAAGACATCATAGTTACTCTGAGGGAAGGCTGGGGCTTAGACAGGGAAAGAAGCATGTGGAAAGATGGAGTTTTGGTGAATGTTCTAGTTCTTAGGTTGGGGAGTGAATTCACAAGCATTAATTATATTTAAAAATATAAATGAATAAGTTTAAAATAAATATGAGGGCCATGTATGCCTCAGTGCTGATAGCATATCATGAGATTGTGATTAATTCAGTTCTGTTCACCTGCATTCCTGAAAAGTATTTTTTAAATGCTAACAGTGAACATGTTGAATGCTTACAATGTACTGTTCTGTGTGGTTTATGCATATTAATTTAGTTCTTTTTAACAGATCTGTGAAATAAGTATTATCCTCATTTTACAGACGAGGAAATGGAGGCATAAAGAGGTTGAGTAACTCATCCACAGTCCTACAATGAGTAATTGGCGGAGCCAGGATCCAGACCTTAGGTGGCGGGCTCCAGTGTCTGTGCTCTTAATCATGGTGTTACACTGCCTGGGTGGTCATAGGGAGTGTTGTACCAGAGAGGTTAAAAAACAGCTGAAGGCAGAGCCAGCCTTGGAGCCCACAAGTGAAAGAATCAACAGGTTAATGAAAGGTAGAGTTAGAAAGAAACTGAAGGCAAGGAAGGTCTTCAGGTTACTGAGAGGGAAGGTAGTTGTCTTCTAGATCAGTGAATGAAAAAGATGTTGGAAAGACTCGATAACAGCTGCTGATTTTTAAAAATGGCTATTGTGTGCTCTACATATATAATGTTTAATCCTCACAAGAGCCCTGTCAGGTATACCTATCAGTTTTCCTGTTGATAGTTGAGGAAACCCTGGTGATTCCAATTGGGCAGTGAGACTGGGAACCACTGACATATAGGGAATGTTCACTTTATTTGGAGGAGTGGGGAGCCACTGAAGGATTTAGAACTCAGAAATGATTAGAGCTCTCTTGGAACTTGCCATATTGAGCTGAGAATTGATTTATTTGGTCTTTCTGTCATCATAGGAAATCCAAGACGCCTACCTCCCATGACAGGATGGGGTGCAGACCACTCTCTGTGATGGTGGGTGCTGCCAGGCAGGACTCAGTTCCATGGCCATTCCTTTCTCCCTTCTAGGTTTCTTCGCACAGACTCTGTCCTTGCAGAAAACAGGGACGTCAAAGAAGAAAGGATACTTGATAATTTGCCATCTGCTGGATTCCAGGTGAATCAGGCTGCTTTCTGACTTGTTTCTCAAATGCGGGGACCTTACCTTCTTGGTTGTGGACCTTCCGTGTCCAATTAAATCATATCCTCATTTCCTTTATATCTTTATATAAATAGCCCCTAACTGAGGCTTTCCCTACCTATCCCACCTAAAATTTTCTTCTGATTCTTCATATCCTCCCTTCCCTGCTTTATTTTTCTCTATTGCATTTACCACTATCCCACATATTATATACATTTAATGATTTTCCTCTTATCCTACCTTTTGGATTGAGTATTTTGTAGGATTCCATCTTATCTCCACTATTGGCAAGTTCAAAACCATGCTCACATCATTTATACTATTATACTCCCCTTTTACATATGAGGGGGCAGAGGCAGAAATGTTAAATAACTTGTTGAAGGTCACACAGCTGTTAAATGGTGGGAATGGGTTATGAGCCCAGGCAGTCCAGTTTCAGAGTTCATATTCCCGCCCACTTATTTATTCTTGCCTTGTGCAGTGCCATTTCTCCAAATTCAGCTGGCCATAGTTAGGAAATAAAATACAGAATATCCAGCTAAATTTGAGTTTCAGATAAACATTGAATAAATTTTTAACATCTGTCCTGTACAATATTTGGGACATAATTAATACTAAAAAATGATTTATTTTTTGAAATTAAAATTTAACTAGATATGCTGTATTTTATTTGGTAACCCTATTCCAACTAGATTTTTAAGTTGAGAGTTTGAGACAAAGGAGTCCTTGGAAGGCATGAACAGGCAAGAATAGAAAATGAATAGAAAAATGAAAGAGAATAGGTCCTACAAAGTATTTCAAGTATATCCTCTAAGATAATGAATGATATTTTATTGAAATCACTAAACACAAAACTTTCACCTTATATAAGATTATACTGATGAGAGTGGTGGTGTCATCTGTTTGTTTATTCACTGATAGTTACTGAGCACCTGCTTGTGTCAGGCCTGTGTGAGGCAGTAAGGAATGTGTTTGAAACCATGGTAGGTGGTGCTGAACAGAGCCACAGGGCAACTGAAAGGGGACTTTTCCTCGAGAGCTGTGTTCTAGAACATGCATTCTTAACAGAGGTGAAATCACCTCCAAGGGGCAAACTCTTACTCTTTCTATGTTTAAAGTTCAGATATACACACACAGCACATAAACAGATAGGCAGTGTATCTGTGGCATTAAAATTTCATGGGATTTCAGTGATTCCATTTATACGAAATGACCAGAATAGGCAAATCAGAAAGATTGGTGGTTGCCAGGGGCTAGGAGGGATGTGGGGATTGGGGCTAAGTGGGAGTTACTGCTAATGAATATGGGGTTTCTTTGGGGGTTGATGAAAATGTTTTAAAATTGATTGTCTGATGGTTTCACATCTCTGTAGATATTCTAAAAACCAAGGTTCTAAAAACCTCTTAAATAGGCGAATTGTGCGGTAGGTGAATTACCTTTCAGTAAAGCTGTTATTTAAAAAGTAGCTTCTGCAGCCCCACCCCAACCAACTAAATCAGAATCTGCATTTTATCAAGATCCCTAGGTGATTTGTATGCACAATAAAGTTTGAGAACCATACCCTAATAAGCATTGTGTATGTGGGAACCATGCTAATTTATAATTATTCAAAAAAGTTTTTCCATGTGGTCAAGGATTGTAAAATACTTGGCAAATGTTGGGGACAATTAAGGTAGCATATATAATATTCACCTTCAGCGATACCGGTAACATGCAACATGGCCGCCAGGGCTGATGCAAGAACAGCCTAAGCTATAATTAGCCTTCTTCAAGGAAGTAACAGTAGTTCCCGCCTAAGCAGTAGCTAGTTCGCGCCTAAACAGTAGCCGCCCATTGGCTATCCACCCCAGCAACAGCTACCACCAATCCCCCTACATCTGCCTTCCACCCTAGCAACAGCAGCAGCCAATCCTAGATCGCCACCCGTCCTTACTAGCCACTCCCTCCACCCTTAGAGTATATATACCCTGCCTCTTCAATAAAATTTTGCAGCTTGATCAGAAACCTGTCTTGCTGTCATTCCTCGTGTCTCTTGTCCCATACCATTCTTCCTTCGCAGGACTTGGAGCCTCCGTTGATCGTCCCGCAGGCCTTGGAGCCTCCGTTGATCGTCCCGCAGGCCGGGACAGGCAAACATGCAAATAGTTGAAATGGAGATAATCTCAACTACACTAAGTGCCTGGCTTGTTGAAGTGCTTCAACAAATGATAGCTATTATTAGGGAGATGATACTCTTGTTAGGTTTTCTTTTTTTCTTTCTTTTTTTAATATGTCTCTTAATGTTTTTAAATTTTTTTCTTTATTACAAAAGTTGTGAATTTACAGAACAATTATGCATAAAATACAAGATTTCCATCCTTAATGTTCTTAAATCACATTTTGGAAACTTAAAAGGCAATAAAGAAATTAATATGCTATACTTCTTTCAGAACTAGAAAAAATTCTTGTGGGGTGACGGGGAAAATGTCTAAACAGTCTCTTTATGGGGGAGATAATGAAAAAAAAATGTTGAAAAACACTGTTCTAGAAGATATGTTCCTGAGAGCAGCACTCTGTCCCTTTAGTGTCTGTGTCAGGGATCCCTAGCAAAGATCCCGCAGGGGCTGCCCAGGTAATGTAAGTGAGGAATTGGTCTTGGTGGAATACGACAAGCTGGAGACTTGTGACCCATTGGAATGGGTGATTGTAACTCAGCTTCAACTGATGATGCTGTTCTAGTTTGCTAATGCTACCAGAGTGCAGAACACTAGAAATGAATTGGCTTTTATAAAAGGCAGCTTATTTGGTTACAGAGTTAGTCTTAAGGCCATAAAATGTCCATCAACAAAGGGTAGCTTCACTGGAGAATGGCCAATGGTGTCTGGAAAATCTCTGATAGCTGGGTATGCACGTGGCTGGCATCTGCTCCAAAGTTCTGGTTTCAAAATGGCTTTCTCCCAGGACATTCCTCTCTAGGCTTCAGTTCCTCAAAAATGTCACTCTTAGTTGCTCTTGGGGTGTTTGTCCTCTCTTAGCTTCTCCAGAGCAAGAGTCTGCTTTCAATGGCCGTCTTCAAATTGTCTCTCATCTGCAGCTACTCTCTCAGCTCCTGTGCATTCTTCCAAGTGTCCCTCTTGGCTGTAGCACGTTCGCTCCTTCTGTCTGAGCTTATATAGTGCTCCAGTAAACTAATCAAGGCCCATGCTGAATGGGCGGGGCCACGCCTCCATGGAAATTATCCAATTAGAGTCATCACCCACAGTTGGGTGGGTCACATCTCCATGGAAACACTCATTACAATCTAATCAACACTGAAAGGTCTGCCCACACAAGATTACATCAAAGATAATGGCATTTTGGGGGGACATAATACATTCAAACCAGCACAGATGCTATGTGAGAAGGTGGACCCAGATCCCCAAATCTTCTGATTTTTTAAGAGAAGTCAGAAGTTCAGTTAATGATATGGTTTCCTAATTTTTTGGAGTTGGCAGCTAACATGGATTTGTAAAAACAGAAAAAAATGTGGGCCAAATAAACTCCTCTGAAGAATGTGGGCAGCCGATACATGATCTCTAGTCTAAATCTTTTATTGTTACTCATCATAAATTTTAGGAAGTTTCTGTTAAAATACCAAAGAGTTATATATTATAAAACTCTTATTTAGTCTCTAGTATCTGAACTTTTAATTCAACTTTATGTTACCAAGATTGTTGTGTGTTACTATAGTTAATTTATATTTCTACAATATTACGCTGTATGACTATACGATAATATATTTAATCTCTTCTGTAAATGGGTGTTTAGGTTGTTTCCAGGTTTTGGATTTTACAAACAGTGCTGTATGAACATGCCTGTATGTGTGTCCTAGTGCACACAGGCAGATATACCTAGGAATAGAATTTATGGGTGGTTTACCAATTTACACTTCTTTTAGCATTTTATAAGAGATCCCTGTGAATCCACTTTCTGTGTAACACTTAGTGTTGTCAGACTTCTCACTTTCCGTCAGTTGAATAAAATGGTACTTTGTCATTTTGATTTGAGTTTCCCTGTTTGTTGATAAGATTGAATATCTCTTCATATTTGTTAGCTCTTTCTGTTTTCTGGATGCGACACCGAGGTTTAACCTTCCCAGACCGACAAAGGTTATTAGAACCAGAGTCAAGATTTAAACCCAGTTCTCTCTGATTCCTGAGGCCAAGGTATACTGCTCAGTTCTTAGTTATTTGCATTCTTGCTTTCTTTCTTTATAAAGTGGCTTAAAAAGATTTTTCTGCCCCAACTAAATTGTAGTATTTAGCAGCAGAAACTATGTCTCCAAAATGTTCCCGGTTTGCACAGATTACAAGACAAAGAAAAGTCCCTGTGACCTCTAGACTCAGATCAGTTGGGAACCTGTGTAAGTGACTGCTTTTTGTTCAGTCCATTCTCATCAGGCTCCTTCTCCCTCAACGTAGGATAATCTGTGGACTTTAATCAGTTAGGAGAGTTTCTGGTGTTTTAGGAGTTGGTGACATTCAAGGATGTGGTTGTGGGCTTAAGCCCAGAGGAATTAAGCTACCTTAGTCCTGCTCAAAGGAGACTCTACCAGGAAGTGACGTTGGATAATTAACAGGAACCTGGTCTCCCTGGGTAAGTCTGCTTTCTCCGTGTGACTCAGTTTCTCCTGGTGGGCTAGTGTTCTCAAGTCTTCTGTAGTCCCACCGTAATGGTGGCTCACCTTGTCAATGAGTACCAACCTATGCCAGAGGTAATATTTAATATTAAAGGCCTTTGCCAGAATCATGTCAATCATAAAATACCTAACAATTGTCAAGCACTTATGTGTCAGGCACTGGTCTATGCACCTTGTATGTTTACACTGATCCCATGAGGGAGGGATATTCTTGTCATTGTTATAGCCATTTTACAGATGAGGGAACTGCAGCATGGAAAGGCTAAATTAATTGTGTGAAGGCACACAGTTACAAAGTGGCAGAGCTGGAATTTGTACCCAAGCAGTTTGACTCCAAAATCTGCCTCCTTAAAGTTGGTTATGCTGCCCCACAGGTGCTTTGTCTCTTCAGGTCTTGGCACAATAGCAGGCTCTCAATATGCTTGTTAAATTAGCAGTGGAGTTTCTGAAAATCGCAAGCGCTCCAAAGACTTCTACTTGAAGTTTAGGACTCAGAGATTGACCATCTCTCTCCACACCCAGAGGTAGGATTGTTTTCCCTCCACCTCAAGGGAAATGTTTTTGTTACAAGTGCAAGATCCTCTTTTCAGTAGCCTTTTTGGGTGCCTGAGGTCTCCTGAATAACAAAAACAAAAATAAAAACCATTCCAGCTGGCAGTAAGTTGGTGTTTTTATCCTCGTGAAGTCAAAGACCTCCATGGGGAGACATAAGTGCCTCATCTCAAGCCTGTCACAAGAGTGCAATTTTTTTGTTTGTTTTCTTAATTAGAAAAGTTATGGGCTTATAGAACAATCATGTGTAAAATACAGGATTCCCATATACCAGGGAGTGTGTAATTTTAACCTCAACTTTTGTAGGTCAAAAAGAAGTCCCTTTCCCATCTATTTTACACTTCTTTTAATTACCCCTCTTTATGACCTAAAATAGAGGTAATGGAATCCGGAAAGAGATGATAAATCAGTTTTATCTTTTCAGCCCCTATGCAGTATACTAGAGACATTTCTAGCTTCTTGTGAGTTCTTGGCTTCTTTTTAACACTGAAGGTTTGGGTTGATAGAGATCCTACATATCAGTCAGGACATCATCTTCCCAAGTGTGGAATGAGTATAGTGGGATATATAGATTATTTTAGGCAGTATGAAATAATCCTTCAGTCAGTTGGTGATTTTCTGATTATTGTCTGATTTCATCTAAACCTTTGGATCATATTGTAGGAAGTCTCAGTTAGGTGCTAGCATGTCACTGTGTCTTATTATCTTTAGTTTTAGAGAGCAGACCTCAGGCCCTGAGCCTTAGATAGGTATAACAGAAGCTAGCCCAGTACTCAGTAACATGAACTTGTATCTGTTATATTTACTGTAACATTACATTCAGCTTTTTTTTTCCAAGTGACAGTGGTTTCTATTTATAGGATTGATATAAACCTTCCATTTAAAATAAATGTATTTAAGTTATAAAAAGGTGATCTAAAGAAAAATACTAAATAATTAATGCAATAAATGACATGGATTGTGGCAAAAATGCAAGAGTCATACATTAATTTCACAGCAGATTCAAGTATGGATGTAGGTAATGGGGTCTTTTCTCATGGATGTTGCATCATAGTGGGAAGAGAAAGACTAAACAAATACATAATAAGGTTGTATGCAAATGATTGAATTTGGGAAACATTCGAGTAAAAGGGGGGGGGAGTATTTTAAAAGAAAGGAGGGGTGGAGGTTATCACAGAAGGAAGAAGTACCATAATGTTGTTCGCTTTCTGAGCAGCTACAACATCACATTCCCCCTGCTGAAGTATAGAGCCCAGCACACTCCCTGTAAACTCCCTTTTCAGTTTTTACCCTATAGCAGGTTCCTCAGCCTTAGCACTATTGACATGTGGGGCTGGACAGTTCTTTGTCATCAAGGTTGTCCTTTGCATCGGAGGATGTTTAGCCACATCTCTGGCCTCTACTCAATAGATGCCAGTACATGTTGCCCCCTAAAGTTGTTACAACCAAAAATTTCTCCCAGCATTGACAAATGTCCCTGGGGGGGCAAAATCATTGAAGACCACTCTATAGCTTTACACAGGTGAGTTTTCACCTTCCTTATTATCCCAAAGTCTTTGAACACAGGTTGGGGGTCACTTGTAGGTGCAGGACAGAACCCCAAGTTATGTGTCTTGCTCTTCAACAGGGTATCAATTCTCTAAACCGGACATTATCTCACAGCTGGAAGAGGAGGAGTCACGTGTGATGGAGGAAGGCATCGGTACAATGAAATTTCAAGGTGAGTAAAGGGACAAGCCCAGGGAGATGGGAAGCATGGAAGGGCACTCCCCAGTTGGTAGGGAGGGTAGTGGGGAAGTGTTGGCCAGGGGCTGTTCCTCAAAGCCACTCGGGTCAGGGAGAAGGCTGGTGGGTGCTCTCACTGCCTCACCACCTCACGGGGTCTCTCTTGTAAGTACTTCTTTCATCTCCTCTCTTGAGCTCATCTCTTGCCAAGCTCCTCAGAGGCCGTGCCCTTGCTAGTGTTCCAACTCCTCCATTCATAGTCATTCGTGCCTCTTCTCTTGCAGCTAGAACTCATAGGCTTCCTCTCTAATCAAAACAAGCAAAAAATCTTTGGTACCATCCCACTTCTTTCCAGCTGCCTCCCATTTTCCTCATTCTCAGATCCCAGACTCGTTGATCCCCAAAGGCTCCCTTCCTATTCCTTCCTTATCCATTGCCATCTGGTTTTCATCCCCCTACTGCACACATGCACACTGTGTTCTAAAACTTGCCCAAAAGGTCCCCAATGACATCCTTATGGCTCAAGGAAAAGAATCTTCTAGAATCAACTTGTCCACACCCTGTGGCTACAATCTGATAATGATTACCACTCTTCATAAAATCCTCTCCTTTGACTTGGGACACCATGCGTATCGGCCAAGGTAATTGTTGACTTTCCCAGAAAACCCACATTCAAACTGTCTTAAGCCATTGGGGGATTGTTAGCTTATGATAATGGTCAACTGGGCTTCTGAGGTAGTTGGATTTAGGTGTTCAATGATGACATCAAAGACCTAGTTGCATTTCCTCCTTCTACCAACAAATCCCAGATGTGGGATTTCAGGTACATCTTATACCTGAAATAGTAGCTGTGTCCAGAGTTGTGTTAATTGACTATCACTCCCCACCTTCCATGCCAAGGAACCAGGGATAGAGTCAGCTTTTCCTGTGTGGGTGGAGAAGTGGATGCCCAAACAAAATTCGGGGAGTTCTGAGAGGACTCCTCTACCTGCTCCTCTTTCCTTCATTGTCTTCTTTTCCTACCCTAGTTTGCTTATTCACTCTTTCTTTCATTCATTTCATAGATATCTATCAAGCTTCTGTGTGTCAGGTTCTGTTCTAGGATCTCTGGATATAGTAGTGAACAAGACAGACAAAAATCCCTTCCTTCTTGAAGCCTGCATACTAGCAGGGGTGATCAGTGATAAACAAATGATAGTGTCTGACTAGATATGTAAGTGCTATGATGAAAAATAAACGAGTACAGAGAATGATATGTGGGAGGCTGCTTAAGATGGGATAATCAGAGAAGAACTAATTTGAGAAAGAGGGAAAAGTGAGCTGTGTAGAAATCTTGAAGAGTGTTGCCAGCAGAAGGAACAGCAGCTGCAGAGGCCCCAAGGTTGGGATGAGTTTGGGTGTTCCAGGGGGAGAAGGAGGGGCAGTGTGCTCTGAGTTAAGTGGCGGGAGGTAGGAGATGAGATCTCAGAGAGGCACAAGGGGCCAGACCACATAGGGATATGTGTAAGGAATTTAGATCTCATTCCTAGTGAGAAGTGAAGCTTTTGGAACGTTCTGAGTGGGAGAATGAGGTGGTATTAACACTGGAACTGTGCTGTCCAATATGGTAGCAACTAGGTACATGTGGTTATTTAAATTTACATTAATTAAAAATTACATATGTCACACTTGCCACATGTGGCTAGCAGCTACTGTATTGGATAGAAAAAATATAGACCTTTTCCTTCATTTTAGGGAGTTCTATTAGGCAGTTATTCTGGAAAGATCTCTCTGGCTGTTCTATAGAGAATGGCCTTTAGGGGTACAAGTAGAGAAACCAGCTGTTGAAGTCCGTCAGGCTAAAGATGATGGAGGCTAGGACTGTGACTGTAGAGGTCTCAGGTTTGAGTTATTCTTTGAAAGTGGAACTGGAAAACATGCTGAAAAACTGGATGTAAGACAAGTTGAAGAAAACAAAGGAGTCCGTGAGGACTTGGTTGTCTCCTAGTCCTCCATTCTAGAGTCTTTTCTTTAAAAATATTTCCTAAAAGATCTGATCTACTGTGATGGTTGCAACTATCCCTTTTTTCCTGATGACATCCTAATCTATATGTCTGGCTCTGCTGTTTCACCTCTGTTCTGCTGACCTATTTCCAGTGTCTTCCGGGATGCAGTAACCACATTGGTCATCATCATCTCTTGTAAACCACAGTATTGTTTTTAATTCATTTTACTAGATATATTCACATACCATGCAGTCATACAAAACAAAGCGTACATTCAGTTGTTTACAGTACCATTATATAGTTGTGCATTCATCAGCAAAATTAATTTTTGACATTTTCATTACCACACTCATAAAGATAATAATAAAAATTAAAGTGAAAAAGAACAATTAAAGTAAAAAAGAACACTGGGTGCCTTTTTTTTTTCTTCCCCCGTTTTTCTAGTCATCCATCCATAAACTAGACAAAGGGGAGTGTGGTCCATATGGCTTTCCCAGTCACATTGTCACCCCTCATAAGCTACATTTTTATACAATCATCTTCAAGATTCATGGGTTCTGGATTGTAGTTTGATAGTTTCAGGTATTTACTACTAGCTATTCCAATTCATTAGAACTAAAAAGCATTGTCTGTATTCTGCATAAAAGTGCCCACCAGAGTGACCTCTTGGCTCCTTTTGGAATCTCTCTGCCACTGAAGCTTATTTCACTTCCTTTCACATCCCCCTTTTGGTCAACAAGGTGTTCTCCATCCCACGATGCCAGGTCTAGATTCTTCCCTGGGAGTCATATTCCATGTTGCCAGGGAGATTTACTCCCCTGGGTGTCAGATACCATGCAGCGGGGAGGGTAGTGATTTCACCTGCCAAGTTGGCTTAGCTAGAGAGAGAGGGCCACATCTGAGCAACAAAGAGGCACTCGGGAGGAGGCTTTTAGGCACAAGTATAGGGAGGCCTAGCCTCTCCTTTGCAGCAACAGTCTTCCCAAGGGGAAGTCCCACGGCAGAGGGCTCAGCCCACCAAACCACCAGTCCCCCATGTCCGTGAGCACATCAGCAACCATGGAGGTGGGGAAGCCCAACACCCCTGCACTCTCCACCAGCTCCTCAAGGGGGCTCTGCATATTTTTTTCAATTTTTTTTTAATTAACTCTTTTTTTTTAAATCAACTATATAAAAAAAAAATTTTTAAAAACGTACAATAAAAAAAAATTTCAAACAAACCATAACAAGGGAGTAAGAAAAAGACAACTAACCTAAGATAACTACTTTATTTCCAACATGTTCCTACTCTACCCCAAGAAAATAACCTAATATAGCAACATTTCTGTGAACTTCTTCCTACCATACCCATCAGAAATCAACAGACCATTGTCATTCCTGGGCATTCCCAGAACGTTAAATTTACCCAGGACAGCTTATCTCTTCTTACTGAGTTATCATTCCCCCTTCCTTAATTGTTCTCTATCACTAGTTCCCATACATTCTACATTATAAACCAGTTGCTAAACCACAGTATTATAATTAATTTCCTTGACTTCAGTTTCTTTCCCACCCAGAGGAGACTGGGAGCCAACATATGAGTTAGAATTCTTTTGCTTAATTCTGAGCAAGAGGTTGTAAAGGCCTTTTCTTCAGTTTCCCCAGTGGTCCATGGTTATAGGCATTCAAAAAAGAAGTTCCATACCCGAATCAGTTTGGGAAATGCTACTTTCCCGCTTTGGGATTCAAGATGCATGTTAAAGATTCTGAAGAGTCCTTTATAAGGTACAAACTTTTGACCAGCTTTTTTTTTTTTTTTTTTTTTTTTTTTTTTTTTTTTTTTTTAATCATCATTTTATTGAGATATATTCACATACCACGCAGTCATACAAAACAAATTGTACTTTCGATTGTTTACAGTACCATTACATAGTTGTACATTCATCACCTAAATCAATCCCTGACACCTTCATTAGCACACACACAAAAATAACAAGAATAATAATTAGAGTGAAAAAGAGCAATTGAAGTAAAAAAGAACACTGGGTACCTTTGTCTGTCTGTTTCCCTCCCCTACTTTTCTACACATCCATCCATAAACTAGACAAAGTGGTGTTTGGTCCTTATGGCTTTCCCAATCCCATTGTCACCCCTCATAAGCTACATTTTTATACAACTGTCTTCGAGATTCATGGGTTCTGGGTTGTAGTTTGATAGTTTCAGGTATCCACCACCAGCTACCCCAATTCTTTAGAACCTAAAAAGGGTTGTCTAAAGTGTGCATAAGAGTGCCCACCAGAGTGACCTCTCGGCTCCTTTTGGAATCTCTCTGCCACTGAAGCTTATTTCATTTCCTTTCACATCCCCCTTTTGGTCAAGAAGATGTTCTCCGTCCCACGGTGCCAGGTCTACATTCCTCCCTGGGAGTCATATTCCACGTTGCCAGGGAGATTCACTTCCCTGGGTGTCTGATCCCACGTAGGGGGGAGGGCAGTGATTTCACCTTTCAAGTTGGCTTAGCCAGAGAGAGAGGGCCACATCTGAGCAACAAAGAGGCATTCAGGAGGAGACTCTTAGGCACAAATACAGGGAGGCCTAGCCTCTCCTTTGCAGCAACCGTCTTCCCAAGGGTAAAACTTATGGTAGAGGGCTCAACCCATCAAACCACCAGTCCCCTATGTCTGTGGTCATGTTAGCAACCATGGAGGTGGGGTAGGTGAATACCCCTGCATTCTCCACAGGCTCCTCAAGGGGGCACTACATCTTTTTTTTTTTTTTTTTCCCCTTGTTTGTCTTTTTTCTTTTTTTTTTTTTTTTTTTTTTTTTTTTAACTTTCCCTTCTTTTTTCAAATCACCTGTATGAAAAAAAAAGTTAAAAAGAAAACAAACATACAATAAAAGAGCATTTCAAAGAGACCATAGCAAGGGAGTAAGAAAAAGACAACTAACCTAAGATAACTGCTTAACTTCCAACATGTTCCTACTTTACCCCAAGAAAGTTACATAATATAGCAACATTTCAGTGAACTTGTTCCTACTACAACCATCAGAAATTAACAGACCATAGTCATTTCTGGGCATCCCCAGAACGTTAAATAGCTTATCTGTTCTTCCTGGATTATTGTTCCCCCTTCCTTAATTGCTCTCTACTGCTAGTTCCCCTACATTCTACATTATAAACCATTTGTTTTACATTTTTCAAAGTTCACATTAGTGGTAGCATATAATATTTCTCTTTTTGTGCCTGGCTTATTTCGCTCAGCATTATGTCTTCAAGGTTCATCCATGTTGTCATATGTTTCACCAGATCGTTCCTTCTTACTGCCGCGTAGTATTCCATCGTGTGTATATACCACATTTTATTTATCCACTCATCTGTTGAAGGACATTTGGGTTGTTTCCATCTCTTGGCAATTGTGAATAATGCTGCTATGAACATTGGCGTGCAGATATCTGTTTGTGTCACTGGTTTCCGATCTTCCGGGTATATACCGAGGAGTGCAATCGCTGGATCGAATGGTAGCTCTATATCTAGTTTTCTAAGGAACTGCCAGACTGACTTCCAGAGTGGCTGAACCATTATACAGTCCCACCAACAATGAATAAGAGTTCCAATTTCTCCACATCCCCTCCAGCATTTGTAGTTTCCTGTTTGTTTAATGGCAGCCATTCTAACCGGTGTTAGATGGTATCTCATTGTGGTCTTAATTTGCATCTCTCTAATAGCTAGTGAAGCTGAACATTTTTTCATGTGTTTCTTGGTCATTTGTATTTCCTCTTCAGAGAACTGTCTTTTCATATCTTTTGCCCATTTTATAATTGGGCTGTCTGTACTATTGTCATTGAGTTGTAGGATTTCTTTGTATATGCAAGATATCAGTCTTTTGTCAGATACATGGTTTCCAAAAATTTTTTCCCATTGAGTTGGCTGCCTCTTTACCTTTTTGAGAAATTCCTTTGAGGTGCAGAAACTTCTAAGCTTGAGGAGTTCCCATTTATCTATTTTCTCTTTTGTTGCTTGTGCTTTGGGTGTAAAGTCTAGGAAGTGGCCTCCTAATACAAGGTCTTGAAGATGTTTTCCTACATTATCTTCTAGGAGTTTTATGGTACTTTCTTTTATATTGAGATCTTTGGTCCATTTTGAGTTAATTTTTGTGTAGGGGGTGAGGTAGGGGTCCTCTTTCATTCTTTTGGATATGGATATCCAACTCTCCCAGCCCCATTTGTTGAAAAGACCATTATGGCTCAGTTCGGTGACTTTGGGGGCCTTATCAAAGATCAGTCGGCCATAGATCTGAGGGTCTATCTCTGAATTCTCAATTCGATTCCATTGATCTATATGTCTATCTTTGTGCCAGTACCATGCTGTCTTGGCAACTGTGGCTTTATAATAAGCTTCAAAGTCAGGGAGTGTAAGTCCTCCCACTTCGTTTTTCTTTTTTAGAGTGTCTTTAGCAATTCGAGGCATCTTCCCTTTCCAAATAAATTTGATAACTAGCTTTTCCAAGTCTGCAAAGTAGGTTGTTGGAATTTTGATTGGGATTGCATTGAATCTGTAGATGAGTTTGGGTAGAATTGACATCTTAATGACATTTAGCCTTCCTATCCATGAACATGGAATATTTTTCCATCTTTTAAGGTCCCCTTCTATTTCTTTTAGTAGAGTTATGTAGTTTTCTTTGTATAGGTCTTTTACATCTTTGGTTAAGTTGATTCCTAGGTACTTGATTTTTTTAGTTGCTATTGAAAATGGTATCTTTTTCTTGAGTGTCTCTTCAGTTTGTTCATTTCTAGCATATAGAAACATTACTGACTTATGTGCATTAATCTTGTATCCCGCTACTTTGCTAAATTTGTTTATTAGCTCTAGTAGGTGTAT
This sequence comes from Choloepus didactylus, assembly GCF_015220235.1. Taxonomy (NCBI): domain Eukaryota; kingdom Metazoa; phylum Chordata; class Mammalia; order Pilosa; family Megalonychidae; genus Choloepus; species Choloepus didactylus. Next base: position 1,663,203 of record NC_051333.1, read on the forward strand.
CGTTGATTTCTCAGGGTTTTCTAGATATAAGATCATATCATCTGCAAACAATGACAGTTTTACTTCTTCTTTTCCAATTTGGATGCCTTTTATTTCTTTGTCTTGCCGGATTGCCCTGGCTAGCACTTCCAGCACAGTGTTGAATAACAGTGGTGACAGCGGGCATCCTTGTCTTGTTCCTGATCTTAGAGGGAAGGCTTTCAGTCTCTCACCATTGAGTACTATGCTGGCTGTGGGTTTTTCATATATGCTCTTTATCATGTTGAGGAAGTTTCCTTCAATTCCTACCTTTTGAAGTGTTTTTATCAAAAAGGGATGTTGGATTTTGTCAAATGCTTTTTCAGCATCTATTGAGATGATCAATTGATTTTTCCCTTTCGAGTTTTTAATGTGTTGTAATACATTGATTGTTTTTCTGATGTTGAACCATCCTTGCATGCCTGGAATGAACCCCACTTGGTCATGGTGTATGATTTTTTTAATGTGTCTTTGGATTCGATTTGCAAGTATTTTGTTGAGGATTTTTGCATCTATATTCATTAGGGAGATTGGCCGGTAGTTTTCCTTTTTTGTAGCATCTTTGCCTGGTTTTGGTATTAGATTGATGTTAGCTTCATAAAATGAGTTAGGTAGTGTTCCATTTTTTTCAATGTTTTGAAAGAGTTTGAGTAAGATTGGTGTCAGTTCTTTCTGGAAAGTTTGGTAGAATTCCCCTGTGAAGCCATCTGGCCCTGGGCATTTATTTGTGGGAAGATTTTTGATGACTGATTGGATCTCTTTGCTTGTGATGGGTTGGTTGAGGTCTTCTATTTCTTCTCTGGTCAGTCTAGGTTGTTCATATGTTTCCAGGAAATTGTCCATTTCTTCTACATTATCCAGTTTGTTGCCATACAGTTGTTCATAATATCCTCTTATAATTTTTTTAATTTCTTCAGGATCTGCAGTTATGTCACCTTTGTCATTCATTATTTTGTTGATATGGGTCTTCTCTCTTTTTGATTTTGTCAGTCTAGCTAGAGGCTTGTCAATCTTGTTGATCTTCTCAAAGAACCAACTTTTGGTGATATTTATCCTTTCTATTGTTTTTTTGTTCTCTATGTCATTTATTTCTGCTTTAATCCTTGTTATTTCTTTTCTTCTACTTGGTTTAGGATTGGTTTGCTGTTCATTTTCTAGCTTCTTCAGTTGATCCATTAGTTCTTTGATTTTGGCTCTTTCTTCCTTTTTAATATATGCGTTTAGTGCTATAAATTTCCCCCTTAGCACTGCTTTTGCTGCATCCCATAGGTTTTGGTATGTTGTGTTCTCATTTTCATTCGTCTCTATATATTTAGCAATTTCTCTTGCTATTTCTTCTTTAACCCACTGATTGTTTAGGAGTGTGTTGTTTAACCTCCAGGTATTTGTGAATTTTCTAAGTCTCTGATGGTTATTGACTTCTAATTGTATTCCATTGTGGTCAGAGAATGTGCTTTGAATGATTTCGATCTTTTTAAATTTATTGAGGCTTGTTTTATGTCCCAGCATATGATCTATTCTGGAGAAAGTTCCGTGAGCACTAGAAAAGTATGTGTATCCTGGTGATTTGGGATGTAATGTCCTGTAGATGTCTGTTAAATCTAATTCATTTATCAGATTGTTTAGGTTTTCAATTTCCTTATTGGTCTTCTGTCTGGTTGATCTATCTATAGGAGAGAGTGATGTGTTGAAGTCTCCCACAATTATTGTGGAAACATCAATTGCTTCCTTTAGTTTTGCCAATGTTTCTCTCATGTATTTTGTGGCACCTTGATTGGGTGCATAGACATTTACGATTGTTATTTCTTCTTGCTGAATTGCCCCTTTTATTAGTATGTAGTGGCCTTCTTTGTCTCTCAAAACATCCCTGCATTTGAAGTCTATTTTATCTGAGATTAATATTGCTACACCTGCTTTCTTTTGGCTGTAGCTTGCATGAAATATTTTTTTCCATCCTTTCACTTTCAATTTCTTTGTGTCCCTGTGTCTAAGATGAGTCTCTTGTATGCAACATATTGATGGTTCATTTTTTTTGATCCATTCTGCGAATCTATATCTTTTAATTGGGGAGTTTAATCCATTTACATTCAACGTTAAAACCGTGAAGGCATTTCTTGAATCGGCCATCTTATCCTTTGGATTATGTTTGCCATATTTTTCCCTCTCTCTATTAATATCCTTTATTGTACCCATACCGAATCTCTTTAGTACTGAACCTTTCTCCAAGTCTCTCTGTCCTGTCTTTGTTTCTCTGTCTGTAGGGCTCCCTTTAGTATCTCCAGTAGGGCAGGTCTCTTGTTAGCAAATTCTCTCAGCATTTCTTTGTCTGTGAAAAATTTAAGCTCTCCCTCAAATTTGAAGGAGAGCTTTGCTGGATAAAGTATTCTTGGCTGGAAATTCCTCTCTCTCAGAATTTTAAATATATCGTGCCATTGCCTTCTCGCCTCCATGGTGGCTGCTGAGTAGTCACTACTTAGTCTTATGCTGTTTCCTTTGTATGTGGTGAATTGCTTTTCTCTTGCTGCTTTCAGAACTTGCTCCTTCTCTTCTATGTTTGACAGTGTGATCAGTATATGTCTCGGAGTGGGTTTTTTGGATTTATTCTATTTGGAGTTCGCTGAGCATTTATGATTTGTGTATTTATGTTGTTTAGAAGATTTGGGAAGTTTTCCCCAACAATTTCTTTGAATACTCTTCCTAGACCTTTACCCTTTTCTTCCCCTTCTGGGACACCAATGAGTCTTATATTCGGACGCTTCATATTATCTATCATATCCCTGAGGTCCATTTCGAGTTTTTCAATTTTTTTCCCCATTCTTTCTTTTATGCTTTCATTTTCCATTCTGTCATCTTCCAGGTCACTGATTCGTTGTTCAACTTCCTCTAGTCTTGTACTATGAGTGTCCAGAATCTTTTTAATTTGGTCAACAGTTTCTTTAATTTCCATAAGATCATCCATTTTTTTATTTAGTCTTGCAATGTCTTCTTTATGCTCTTCTAGGGTCTTCTTGATTTCCTTCATATCCCGTACTAGGGTCTCATTGTTCATCTTTAGTTCTTTGAGTAGCTGCTCTAGGTGTGTCTCTTCTGGTCTTTTGATTTGGGTGCTTGGGCTTGGGTTATCCATATCGTCTGGTTTTTTCATATGCTTTATAATTTTCTGTTGTTTTTGGCCTCGTGGCATTTGCTGTCCTTGATAGGGTTCTTTTAGGGTTTGTAGACCAGTTGAAGTCCTTATCTCTAATTTTTCAGATCTACAGCTTCGTGGAGTACACTTTCTCTAACTAACCAGCAGGTGGCGTCCACGAGCCACCTGTTCTCCACAAGCCAGATCTCCCCTGCTTAGCCTTTTTGGTGAGTGGGGGAGTGAGTCTTGTGGGGCCCAATTGGTGTCCCAAGCTTGCGTGTGTAGTTGGTGTTGCCTGCCCTGTATGTGGGGCGTGTTTCTGGGCAGTCGGGGAGGGGGGGTGGCCCTAACAATCAAATCTCCCTGATGATCCTAGAGTTTTAAAGCTACTGCAATAGTCTAATCCTTCAGTTCAGTCCTGCCACAGTTTGTCTCTGCCACTGACCCACAAGTCTTTGGTATTGGCGTATGGCTCCTGAGACTTGCAAGTGGGCCCCTCTTCCAGGCTGTGCACCCCGGGTCCTCTGTTGAGGGATGACTGTGCTATGTCACAGGTGAGTGCCGTCCCCCCAGGGCAGTTCTGGGCTGCTGGGCTGTGTTGGGAGGCTCCCAGTCTGCTCAAATGATGGCTAAATGGGGCTCTGTTAATTCACACTGCTCCCCCTTCCCAGCTCTGGGACATTCAGCTGAGGTTGCAGGGAAGGCTAATGTCCACGCCCAGTTTTGTGGTGTGTGCCTGTTATTTGAAGCACTTCCGTCACACTGGGTTGTCTGGGGCAGCTCTGGGCTATGGGGCTGGCAATGGGCAGGAGTGTTTCCTGTCCACCAGGATGGTGGCTGTGAGCGGACACCCCCCTTTTCTTGGGAAGTTGTGTTGTTTAGTGAATTTTCTCAGCCACTGGATTATTGCCTTTTGTCTCAGAGCTCTCTTATTTCTGCTCTTGACTTGACGTGCCCAAATTTCAATTCTTTGAAGCTTTCTGTATTGAGCTTCTTAGAGTAATTGTTTTAGAAAAAGCAAAAAGGATTTAAAAAAAAAAAAAAAAAAAAAAAAACGGCCCTCCTCAGAGATCTAATGGGTTATTGAAATGCTAATAGACAAAGCAACCAGGGCCATTAAGGAAAGGTGCCCTGGGCAGAGAGATCAGCCTTGCTTCGGGATTTGCATATGCGCCTCAAGGCCTGATCTCCGCCCTTCCCCTTTCTGTGTTCACCAGAACTCCAAAAATCCTCTGCTTTTACTTTGGAGCTTCTCGTGTTGTTTTCCTTCTATGCCCGTCTCCTCTCTGCTGGGCTGGCTGCTCTCAGAGTCTCTGGTGTCTGGCCTCAGTCTATCTATGGTTGGAGTTTGAATCAGTAGAATGAGTTTCCGATGAGAGCAGCCACTGCAATTCTCCCTTCTCCTTCCTGGAGCTGACAGCCCCTCCTCCCCCGGGACTGAGCCTGGCAGGGAGGGGCGCGGGTCCCCTGGCCGCAAAAACTTACAGATTTCGCTGATCTCAGCAGTTCCACGTTTTCATGAGTGTTGTATGAAGTATGCCCAAAGACAGATTGCTCTGTGGTGTCCAGTCCACGCAGTTCCTGGCTTTTTACCTACTTTCCTGGAGGAGTAACTAAAACATACAGCTCACCAGTCTGCCATCTTGCCCCTTGACCAGCTTTTTAACACCCTAAAAAGAAAATCTAAACTTTTTGGTATAACATTTAAGTTCCTCCCAATCAGCCCCTAAATTCCCATCCAAATCTCACCTCCCACAGTTTTTCCAAATCAAAACGTGTATTTCATGTTCTCCAACACTGTGTCCTTTTACATTTCAGTGTCTTTGCTCAAGCTGTTTTACAAGCTTGCCACCCCCTTCACTATTTATTGTGCTCAGGTGCCATCCCCTTCTGTTCCCAAATGGAATCCATTTCCTCATCTTTGCTTCTATCAGTCGTATACAGTCTGATTAGAGTTCTTTTCATAGATTTTTGATGAGTAATGAGCAATGCCTTGCACAAAATAGGCATTTAGTAAACATTGAATTGAAGTGAATTTGTTGGTTGGCAATGTAGATTGGGGTAAATTGAGAGATTGGGGGCCAACACATGAGTTGGAATTCTTTTGCTTAATTCTGAGCAAGAGGTTGTAAGGCCTTTTCTTTAGTTTCCCCAGTGGTCCATGGTTATAGGCATTCAAAAAAGAAGTTCCATACCCAAATCAGTTTGGGAAACGCTACTTTCCCTCTTTGGGATTCAAGATGCATGTTAAAGATTCTGAAGAGTCCTAAAAGGATGAAACTTGATTGACTTGTAAAATACTGTATTTACCAAATTGACTTGACAGTGGAACCCCCTTTAAGGCCTCAGCTGTAGATTTTCAGAATACTAGTGATCTACTGAGCATGGTTTGGAAAACATTGGCATACCCAATCCCAGCTCTTTCTCTGGTTTCCTCCTAATTCTATTCTCTACAAATTGCCCTGGTGTCTTTGTCAACATTCAGTCTTCCTGGCTGGCCCGTTTTCTCCCTCTTGCTCACCATCCTTTCTTACTGTCCTTCCATCCTTTTCCCATTGTCCCCTTAGGTTCCCAGCAAAATCAAACCTGCATGATGTCCATTTCTTTATTTTTGGTCTCTTTTTTGTTTTTACTATAATGGGCTTTCTTCTATTTCTACTACCATGGTGTGTCTCTCTGGGTAAAAAGAGTAGGGGACTTTTACATTTCTTTTAGATTGGGAGACAAGATCTGATACCAAAGAACTAACTCCAGAGCAAAGCCTGCCTATAGAAAAATCTCCTCCAGGAGCAGGAATGGAGGATTTGGCAATACGTAACTGCTGGCAGGACCATATAGAAGAGTCTTCTCCACATGGGCAATCAGATCGACATGAGGACAACCAGGAGAAACTTTTGGGTTCTGGAACAATGAGTGACCCCCAGATCTTCACTCAGGAAGGAAGCCATAGTGTGAGCGCATATATTACTAAACAATCAGAGCTCCCTCAAGGAAAAGATCCCCAGGAATGTGCTTCTCCTGGAATTGGCACCAGTCCCCAGCCACTGAGCAAAGAACCTTTCCACCAAAAGAACAACAAATGTGAATTTTGCAAAAGCACATTTAGTACCCAGATGGACCTTGACAGACATGAGCAGATCCATATTAGGAAGAAACCCTTTGGATGTGAACAATGTGGGAAAGCGTTCTACCTCATGCCACACCTCACCAGGCATCAGAGGATGCATTCCGATGAGAATCCCTGTGGATGCAATGAAAATGGAGAGTCCTTCCGCCAGAGAGCAGATCTCTGTGGACCTGCCAGAATTCCAGGTCAGGAGGACTACTATGAATGTATTCAGTGTGGTAAAGCTTTTATCCAAGATGTACGTCTTTTTCAACATCTCAAAGCCCATGAAGCAGCAAAAGCTCTTCCACCTGGGTTGCCCCGCAACAAAACATATTTAATTCGCTGTCAGCAGAAACATAAGGATGTCAGAGAGAAAGCTTATCAGTGTTGTGATTGTGGCAGAGCCTTCAGTCGGAGTTCACATCTCATTCAACATTATCAAATTCATGCGCAAGAAAGGCCTTACCAGTGTCAGCTGTGTGGGAAATGTTCCAGCCGACTCTCATGCCTCACTCAGCATTATCAACTGCATTCTCAAGAGAAACCCGTTGAGGACCATTACTGTTGAAAAACCTTCAGCCAGGAAACACACTTTTCTCAATATATTTGGTTTCCTACTGGAGAGAGATCCTGTAAGTCCCTCTGAATGTGATAAGGCCTTCCACCAAGCTTCACACCTTAACAGCTTGAACATTCAGCATGGTATGATCAAAAAATAATGAATGATTGCACGACTGTAGGAAAGCAAGAGTAGGCGCAGCAGATGTCTCAGTATTCGCACAAATGAAAAGCCTTGCGAAGAATATTTTGTTGCATAGGGAATAAGTCAGTAGATTTGCCCTTCTGAAGTGGTACTCATTGAATGGAGAACCTTGGTTTTAACATCTGAAGAACAACTTAAGACCAGCAATTGGGCTTCATACTGGCAGTCTGTTGCCTGACTTTGTACGGAAGTGTCACATACAGTAACTTCACCATATGGGATGTATCAATTCTGTGCATGGTAAAAATATTTTCAAGGTGTAACTAGATTGGTTCTTCCACAATACTGATGTAATTGTTAATATTGTTCATAGTTCCTCGTAGTTTACAAAACATTGTCATATTTATTATTTGTTCCTTCAGAGAACACTGCAGTGTCCTTAATGACAGATATTTATTCCATTTTCTATATAAGCATTCTTTGAAACTCAGTGTTGTCGGTTGATTTGACTAATGTTGTAAGTGATGGAGCGGGAACTGGAACCCAGGTGTTGTCATTTCTGCCAGAAGCCTCTCTGAAGATACAGGTACTTGTATGATACTGACTGCAGGCTTCGTACCATTCAGTAATTCTGGCTTTAATAATTCACATTAAATCAAACAGGAAAATGTGTAGTATCAGGGGGGTTCAGAAATATTTCTTAGGGTGAAGTTCGGATAGCCATTTCTCTGTATGAGCTGTGAATTGCACTAAAAATATTTTTATATCATACTGCTAAAATGTTAAAAGCTTTTCCATCATTGCCTTGAACATTGGTCAAATACTAAGACATAGCCTAACCAGCTGGACCCTGGATTCCCACAGCTGAGTCCTTGCCTCAAAAGGGTAGGTTGTGGAGGAGGCGGGGCAAGATGGCGGAGTGGTGAGGAGCAGAATTTAGTCTCTCCCCTAGAGCAGCTGGCAATTACCCAAGAACTATATGAAACAGTGTTTTCGGGGTCTCCAGTGACCAGTCACACATTGGACACAAGTTTGGAATTGGAGGAAAAGCTGAGATCGCAGCGAACATTGTAAGTTCCCCGGACCAGGGGTCTGGCGCCCCTCCCCACCCAGACCTCACAGACTGTCTTGCTGTCGGCTCCCTGAAAGGGGGGGAAAGAAAAAAAACCAAAAAACAGCAATCTGCTGAGGGCAAGAAGGGAGGCTCAACCCAGCCTCAACTGCAGAATTAATTAACAAATTAATTAACTAACTTTGGGAGCTGGGGTGCTAAAGAAGGGCTGGGCTCCGAGAAGTGGGGGCACGTAAAAGCGGGCACCCATTCCCAGACTCCAAAAAAGCCATTTTTTTTTCCCCTTACATTTTGTCCCTTCTGGCTTCTCACTGATTCTTTATCTTTTTGTATTTCAATAGCCCCCGGCAGGGGTGGAACTGAAGCAGTTGAAGAGTAATTATCAGACAATAGCCCAAAGCATATCTTTAAATGCTCTATTCTGACACTGACAAAACTTCCAGGCTGGGGAAAGACATTTAAAAGAGACTCTTTTTTTTTTTTTTTTTTTTACTTTTTTGTTTTTATTGATTTCTTCCCTAGTTTTTTTTTTTTTTTTTTTTTTTCTTTTTTTTAATCTAAAAGTAATATATGTGGTTATTTTCTATCGGAAAGCCGAGGTTGAGGGACTAGGCTGGGCTTGAGGGGAGACAGAGTACCCACAGTGTCTTTGAATTCCATATTCACTACTGAAGGCCTCCAGCCCCGTCTTCAATTGGCAACTCAGGCTGACCAAGGAATCTACCTGGAGAGGCCCCAAAGAGGAGAGAGGAGAAGGGAATAGTGCCCCTGAGAGACAACTGGAGTTCTGAGGATTGGGAGAGTGGAGGGAGGCCCAGCTCAACTGGCAGTCCTCCTTCTGGGAATTCAGACCCCAGGGGCTGGAATTCAGATTTCTGCTTCAGTCAGCCACGCCCCCGACAGGATCAGAGTCACCAAGAGAACTAAAGGCTCATACCTCCTTACACTGGTGGGGGAGCTGCGGGCTGGCCAGCGCCGCCTGCTGGACAGGAGAGGAAAGGCACCAATTCTAAAGGCCTCATAGGAGGGTCTCATTCTCAGGAAAACTCCATACCCTCCCAATGAGACCTGGGCCTCACTAGACTGGGAAAATCTGACTAGGGTCGACCATATCTGAGGAGACCCACCGACAAAAAGGTTACATAGAGGCAGAGCAAGAAACAGAAAAAACAAGAGGGGAAAAATTCTGATCAACTAAATAGAACCTAAGTTAGAGGTCTAGAATAAGCTGAACTGAATAACTGAGGCCAGAAAACAAAGCCAACCAACAAGAAAACCACTAGGTAAAAGATAGAAAACAAGCTCCAAAATAAACTAATCAAGAGAATCAGATGCCTAGACAACTTAAGATAACAAGCCATACCAGGAAACACGAAAACATGGACCAGCCAAAGGAACAAACTAATAGCTCAGTTGAGACACAGGAATGGAGGCAACTAATGCTAAATAAATTTGATGAAATGAAGGAAGATATAGCAAAAGAGCTGAAGGATATAAAGAAGACACTGGCTGACCATAAAGAAGATTTCATAAACTTAAAAAAACAAATGGCAGAACTCATGGGAATGAAGGCCACAATGGAGGAGATGAAAAACACAATGGAGGGACACAACAGTAGATTTGAACAGGCAGAAGAAAGGATCAGTGAACTGGAAGACAGGTCATTCGAATTCATACACACAAAAGAACAGATGGTGAAAAAAATGGAAAAATATGAGCAGGGTCTTAGGGAGCTGAGTGACAACATGAAACGCACAAATATATGTGTTATGGGTATCCCAGAAGGAGAAGAGAGGGGAAAAGGGGCAGAAAGAGTAATAGAAGACATATTCACTGAAAATTTCCCAACTCTTATAAAAGACAGAAAATTAGAGATTCAAGAAGTACAACGTACCCCAAATAGAATAGATCCCAATAGACCTACTCCAAGACACTTACTGGTCAGATTGTCCAATGTCAAAGACATAGAGAGGATTCTGAAAGCAGCAAGAGAAAAGCAATCCATCACATACAAGGGAAAGTCAATAAGACTATGTACAGATTTCTCTGCAGAAACCATGGAGGCAAGAAGACAGTGGCATGATATATTTAAGATACTGAAAGAGAAAAACTGCCAACCAAGAATTCTATATCCAGCAAAACTTTCCTTCAAAAATGAGGGAGAGATTTAAACATTTTCAGACAAACAGACACTGAGAGAGTTTGTGAATAAGAGACCGGCACTACAAGAAATACTAAAGGGAGTGCTACAGGCTGATAGGAAAAGACAGGAGAGAGAGAGTTGGAGAAGAGTGCAGAAATGAAGATTATCAGGAAAGGTAAAAGGAGAGGAAAAAATAAGATATGACATATAAATTCCAAAAAACAAAATGGTAGTAGAAAGTACTGCCCTTACAGTAATAACACTAAATGTAAATGGTTTAAACTCCCCAATAAAAAGACACAGACTGGCAGAATGGATTAAAACACAGGACCCATCTATATGCTGTCTACAAGAAACTCACTTTAGACACAAGGACAAACATAGACTGAAAGTGAAAGGTTGGAAAAAGATATTTCATGCAAACAACAACCAGAAAAAAGCGGGAGTAGCTATATTAATATCAGACAAGTTAGACTTCAAAAGCGAAACAATTAAAAGAGACAAAGAAGGACACTATATATTAATAAAAGGGTCAATTCATCAAGAAAACATAACAGTCATAAATATTTATGCACCAAACCAGAATGCCCCAACATTCATGAGGCAAACACTGCGATCACTGAAAGGAGAAATAGATACCTCTACAATAATAGTTGGAGACTTCAATACACCACTCTCATCAATGGATAGAATATCTGGACAGAGGATCACTGAAGAAACAGAGATGTTGAATTGTATGATAAATGAACTAGACTTGACAGACCTTTATGGAACACTACATCCAACAACAGTAGGATACACTTTTTTCTCAAGTGCTCATGGAACATTCTCTAGGATAGACCACATGTTGGGTCACAAAGCAAGTCTCAACAAATTTAAAAATATTGATATTATACAAAACACTTTCTCAGACCACAATGGAATGAAGTTGGAAATAAATAAAAGGCAGAAGGTCATAAAATTCACAAACATATGGAGGCTAAACAACACCCTCTTAGAAAACCAGTGGGTAAAGGAAAAAATTACAAGAGAAATTAGTAAATACCTCGAGGCAAATGACAATGAAAACACAAGTTATCAAAACTTATGGGATGCAGCAAATGCGGTGCTGAGAGGGAAATTTATTGCCCTAAATGCCTATATTAAAAGAGAAGAGAGAGCAAAAATTGAAGAGTTAACTGCTCACCTGGAGGAATTAGAGAAAGAACAGCAAACTAACCCCAAAGCAAGCAGAAGGGAAGAAATAACAAAGATTAGAGCAGAAATAAATGCAATTGAGAACAGGAAAACAATAGAGAGAATCAACAAAACCAGAAGTTGGTTCTTTGAGAAAATCAATAAAATCGATGGACCACTGGCTAGGCTAACAAAAAAAAAGAGAGAGCAGATGCAAATAAATGCAATCAGAAATGGGAAAGGAAATATAACTACCAACCGTGCAGAAATTAAGGAGATAATGAGAAGATACTATGAGCAACTATATGCTAATAAACTAGACAACTTAGATGAAATGGACAACTTCCTAGAAAAGCATAAACAACCAACATTAACTCAAGAAGAAATAGATGACCTCACCAAACCAATCACAAGTAAAGAGATTGAGTCAGTCATCAAAAAGCTCCCAAAAAGGAAAAGCCCAGGACCGGATGGTTTCACATGTGAATTCTACCAAGCATTCAAGAATGAATTAGTACCAATCCTGCTCAATCTCTTCAAAAAAAATTGAAGAAGAGGGAAAGCTACCTAACTCTTTCTATGAAGCCTTCATCACCCTAATACCAAAACCAGGCAAAGATACTACAAAAAAAGAAAATTATAGACCAATTTCTTTAATGAATGTAGACGCAAAAATCCTCAAAAAATACTTGCAAATCGAATCCAGCAGCACATGAAAAGAATTATACACCACAACCAGGTGGGATTTATTCCAGGTATGCAAGGCTGGTTCAACACAAGAAAATCAATTAATGTAATACACCACATCAATAAATCAAAGCAGAAGAACCACATGATCATCTCAATTGATGCAGAAAAGGCATTTGACAAAATTCAACATCCTTTCCTGATGAAAACACTTCAAAGGATAGGAATAAAAGGGAACTTTTTCAATATGATAAAGGCAATATATGAAAAACCCACAGCTAACATCATACTCAATGGGGAGAGACTGAAAGCTTTTCCTCTAAGATCAGGAACAAGACAGGGATGCCCGCTATCACCATTGCTATTCAACATTGTGCTGGAAGTTCTAGCTAGAGCAATTAGGCAAGAAAAAGAAATAAAAGGCATCCAAATTGGAGAGGAAGAAGTAAAACTTCCACTATTTGCAGATGACATGATTCTGTATGTAGGAAATCCAGAAAAATCTACAGCAAAGCTACTAGAACTAGTCAATGAATACAGCAAAGTAGCAGGCTACAAGATCAACACGCAAAAATCTGTAGTGTTCCTATACACAAGTAATGTGCAACAAGAGGAGGAAATCAAGAAAAAAATCCCATTTACAATAGCAACCAAAAGAATCAAGTATTTAGGAATAAACTTAACCAAGGACACAAAAGACCTTTACATAGAAAACTATAAGAAACTGCTAAAAGAAATTGAACAAGACCTGAAAAAATGGAAGAACATAGCATGTTCATGGATTGGAAGACTAAATATAGTTAAGATGGCAATTTTACCTAAACTGATTTACAGATTCAATGCAATACCAATTCAAATCCCAACAACTTACTTTACAGAAATAGAAAAACCAATAACTAAATTTATTTGGAAGGGTAAGTTGCCCCGAATAGCCAAAAATGTCTTGAAAAAGAGGAATGAAGTGGGAGTTCTCACACTACCTGACTTTGAAGCATATTACAAAGCTACAGTGCTCAAAACAGCATGGTACTGGCATAAGGACAGATATACTGATCAATGGAATCGAATTGAGTGTTCAGAAGTAGACCCTCACATCTATGGACAACTGATCTTTGATAAGGCAGTGAAGCCGAAGCAACTGGGAAAGAGCAGCCTGTTCAATAAATGGTGTTTGGAGAACTGGATATCCATTTCCAAAAGAATGAAAGAGGATGTCCATCTCACACCTTATACCAAAATTAACTCAAAGTGGATCAAAGACCTAAACATTAGCACCAAGACCATAAAACTCTTAGAAGAAAATGTAGGGCAATATCTTAAAGATCTTGTGAAAGGAGGTGGTTTCTTAGACCTCACACCCAAGGCACGAGCACCCAAAGAACAAATAGACAAATGGGATCTCCTCAAAATTAAACACTTTTGTACATCAAAGGACTTTGTCAGAAAAGTAAAAAGGCAACCTACACAATGGGAGATGATATTTGGAAACCACATATCAGATAAGGGTTTAATATCCCAAATATATAAAGGAATCCTGCATCTCAATAACAGAAAGACAAACAATCCAATAAAAAAATGGGCAAAAGACATGAACAGACATTTTTCTGAAGGGGAAATACAAATGGCTCAAAAGCATATGAAAAAATGCTCAACTTCACTGGCTATTAAGGAAATGCAAATCAAAACCACAATGAGATATCATCTCACACCTACCAGAATGGCCATTATCCAAAAAACAGAAAATGACAAGTGCTGGAGAGGATGTGGAGAAAGAGGCACACTTATTCATTGTTGGTGGGAATGTAGAATGGTGCAACCACTCTGGAAGACAGTATGGAGGTTCCTCAGGAGGCTAAATACAGATTTGCCATATGACCCAGCTATTCCATTGCTGGGTATATACTCAGAGGAACTGAAACTTAAGACACAAACAGACATTTGTAAACCAATGTTTATTGCAGCATTATTCACAATTGCCAAGAGATGGAAACAGCCCAAATGTCCATCAAAGGACGAGTGGATAAACAAACTGTGGTATATACACATGATGGAATATTATGCAGCTGTAAGACAGAACAAAGACATGGATCATGTAATAATGTGGATGAACCTTGAGGACATTATGTTGAGTGAAGTTAGCCAGAAACAAAAGGACAGATTCTGTATGGTCTCACTAATATGAACAGACATTAATGAACAAACTTTGGGAGTTAAAAGCTGACAACACAGGAGACCAGGAGACAGAAAGAGGGCAGAGATCAGCCATTTGATGCTGAAGGACTACAGAATGTTTAGGATTGATTGCATAGATCCAGAAATAGATAGCATAATGCTGTGTGATGGTAGCACGGTATTTTAAGTACACTGAACAAATGTCTGTGAGTAAAGCTGAAAGAGGTGGGATAGGAGAATGTATGACACCAGAGGTAAAGATACATGATAAAGACTGGGACTGTATAACGTGGCAAAAACTGGAGTGGCCAATGACTGTTACTAAATATACAAATATAAAAATGTTTTTGCATGTGAGAAAGCAAATGAATGTCAACCATGTAGAAATTTGAAAAAGGGATGGTATTCAGGAAAAAACATAATCAAAGCAAACTGGAGTCTATGGTCAACAGTAACATTGTAATATACCTCCATTAAATGTAACAAAGGCAATACACCAATGCTAAATGTATATGAGAAGGGGATATAGGGGAGTAATATGGGATTCTTGGTAGTGGTGTTATTTGCTGTCCTTAGTAGTATATTGTATGACACGTTATTTTTCTTTTTATCATTTTTTCTTATTGCTAAAAAAAAAAACAAAACAATTTTTCTTGTAGTAATCAGTATGTTCAAATGCTGAGTGTGGTGATAAATGTACAACTTTATGATGATACCATGAACAACTGATTGTACACTGTGGATAAATGTATGGTATGTGAATATAACTCTATAAAATTGTAGGAAAATATATATATAGGAGTAAAAGTGTTGGAGAAAACATGGTGAGAGGGATGATGCCTCACCAATATGGACTAACTACAATGTGTAAACTCAGAATTGAATCTTAGAACATAGCCTAACGTGGACACAATAATTGTAATAGTCCCTAGATTGTAAGCTCTTACAGCAGTTAATTCTATCCGTGAAGTGTAAGGCCTATCTCTAAACTTTGAAATGCTGATCCCCTAGCATATGTTGTCACAAACATTGGGACTGGCGGTTTGATGTACTGAGCCCTCGAGCATGGGACTTGCTCTTATGAAGCTCATTACCACAAAGGAGAGTCTAAAGTTGTATGTAATGGTGCCTAAGAGTCTCCCCCTGAGTACCTGTTTGTTGCTCAGATGTGGCCCTCTCTCTCTCTAACTGAGCCATCTCGACAGGTGAACTCGCTGCCCTCCCCCCTACGTGGGACCCGACTCCCAGGGGTGTAAATCTCCCTGGCAACGCAGAGTATGACTCCCGGGGATGAATGTGGACCCGGCATCGTGGGACTGAGAGTATCTTCTTGACCAAAAGGGGGATTCAAAATGAGACGAAATAGTTTCAGTGGCTGAGAGATTCCAAATGGAGTCGAGAGGTCACTCTGGTGGACATTCTTATGCACTATATAGATAACACCTCTTAGGCTTTGATGTATTGGAATAGCTAGAAGTAAATACCTGAAACTACCAAACTCCAACCTAGCAGTCTGGACTCCTGAAGACAATTATATAATAACGTAGATTACAAGGGGTGACAGTGTGATTGTGAAGACCTTGGGGATCACACCCCCTTTATCTAGTGTATGGATGAGTGGAGGAATGGGGATAAAAACTAAAGGACAAATGGGGTGGGATGGGGGAATGATTTGGGTGTTTTTTTCACTTTTATTTTTTATTCTTGTTCTGGTTCTTTCTGATGTAAGGCAAATGTTCAGAGATAGATTGTGGTGATGAACGCATAACTATGTTGTCATACTGTGGACAGTGGATTGTATATCATGGATGATTGTATGGTGTGTGAATGTATTTCAATAAAACTGAATTTAATTAAAAAAAAAAAAAAGGGTAGGTTGTTGCTATTGTTATTCATGCCTTGCTTTTTCTCTCCAAGCCATTTTTGAGGTTGATCTATGATGTGTCTGTAAAGTCATGAAACTTAAAACACAAACATCACTCTTGAGAACCTATCCCAGCAAATGGGTGCTAGCTAACAGAATCCCTCTTCTCCTCATTCCTGAATCTTGATGGATAGGCTGCATTGGCTGCCTCTGTTTTCATTCCGCTCTTCATTCTTCAACCCACTGTAACCTGGTTTCGGACCCTACCACCACCCATTACTGCTGTTACCAGCTCACCCAGCAACCTTGCTTTTCCTTCCAGTGACCACTTTTAAGGAGTTGTACCTGGTGGCTCTTGTGTTATTTGGCGTTTCTTTTAAAAAAAACTTCTTATTTTTAAGTCAGTTCAGAATTACAGAAAAGATGTAAAAGTAGTTCAAAAAGTTCCCACATCCCCTTCACCCAGCTTCCCCTAATGTTAACATCTTGCATAACTATGGAACAATGATCAAAAAAAAAAAAAAAATACAATGCTGTTAGCTAAACTCCAGGTTTTATTTGGATTTTCCCAGGTTTTCCGCCAGTCTCCTTTTTCTGTTCAGGATCGAATCCAGGATCCCACGTTGCATTTAGCCGTCATGTCTCTGTCGTCTGTCCCAGTCTGTGACAGTTCCTCAGTCCTCCCTCGTGCTTCATGACCGTGACACTTCTGAAGAGCACTGTCCAGCTTTATTGCAGATGCCCCGCAATTTGGGGTGTCTCATGATTACATTGAAGTAATAACATTTTTGGCCAGAACCCCACAGCAGCGACACGCTTTCCTCGCTGCGTCACGTTGCAGGGGCATGATAGTGATATGTCTTATTGGTGGTGTTAACCCTGATGCCTGGATTTAAAGTGGTGTCTGCCGCAGTTCTCCACTGTAGATGTTTACTTCCCTTTGCAGCTAATAGATTTTTTGTGGGAGAAACTTTGAGACCGTGCAAACATCCAGTTTCTCCTTAAACTTTCACCCACTAAATCCTACCACCTTCCCATGGATTTGCCTGCAGCCGTACTGCTGTGTGGTGATCTAATGGTGATTTCCCATTTCCCTCAGTTCTTCTACATTTATTATTTGGAATTCTTCTATAAGGAAGAGTTGTCCTCCTCATTTATTTATTCAGTAATTTATTTTTGGACTCATGGACATTTATTTTACGTCTGGACTATAGTCCAGTGCTATCATTATTTATTTTGTTGTTCAAACTCTCCAGCTGTGGCCATCGAGAGCTCTTTCAGCTTGGCTCCTGGGTCCTTTCATCATGCTCCCATCTTTTCTGAGCACGTCCTTACTTTCTATGCTGTCTTTATTTTCTCTTCACTTCCAAGAAAACCCTGTCCTGTTGTGCCTTTATAATGGTTTCTACCTCCTCGCTGTCTCATGACATAGGCTTTTTGCCCCATAGTCACGGGGATATTCAGGTCCCTATCAGTCTTGGTCGTTTCATTTCTGCTTTCAGAATTTTTGCTTAATCTGCGTTCTACCTGGATTGTTATTCATTTAATACATTTTATTGCATTGGACTCATATTTCTTATTTTTACTGTCAGTGAATTTTCTTTAAAAAGAACACCTCAAACACAGGAGTTTTCTTGTAAAAATAAAAATACAATTTAAAAAAAACAGGAAACAGTGTTAGTTCTTGTAGCTCAATTCTGTTGCTTTCCAAGGTGATCCTGAGACTGCTTTCTCCTTGTTGAAAAGGAAGACTAGCGTAGGCTAGAAACGTGTGAAGGTTATGCTGACACCAAGTTGAAGCTTTCTGTTATGATAGGATTGAAAGAGAACTATATTCAGTTCTTTTTAGGAAAATATACCTAAGTGATAACGTTTCTGTTTTTTTTTAAAAAGAGAGTAAGCACTATCACATACCATATGCAGAAAACAATCGTAATATTTTCTCTAATACACATTTCGATAAATACATAATTATAAAAATAAAAACCATCTTGCATGCCTAGTATACATCCTAGTACACATACCATGCTTGGGAAATACTGTCTTGGGTTATTGCAATAAACTCTCTTACCCATGTCTTTTTTCATTGCCTACACAGTGTTCCAGAGCTGCTGTTGTAAAGTACAGATCTCCCTGTGCCCATCTGAAAATCCCTTTGTCATTTCCTGTCACCTGTAAGATCAAACAATCCTCCTTAGCAGGGGTTTTGGTGCTTTGCACATCCTGACTCCCTGTTTCCCGCTGCGTATCAGACAAGTCCTCTCAGCCTGGAAGACCACTGGCCTGGAAGAGCTTTCCTCTCTCCTGAGCCTCCTGAGCCCTTAGTCTGTCCTCTGAGGACACTTCACTCCTGGTGGTTGGTTACCCGCACCCTCACCCCCAGTAAACACTCCTTTCTGCTCTGCAGTGTAAGGCAGGGTTTCTCCACCTCAGCACTGCTTCACCTTGGACTGGGCTGAGGGCTGTCCTGAGCATTAGCTGCATTCCTAGACTCCACCCACTCAGGGTCAGTAGCACCCTGCTTGCCCTCTACTCGAGACAGCCAGAACCGTGTCTAGACGTTTCTAAATGTCACTGTGAGGGGAAAGAGGAGGGCAGCAAAACTCACCCAGGGTTAAGAACCACTGGTCTAGGAGTCCCTCTGGGGTATGGCCCTAGTCCTGCTTGTCTCTGCCTGGTGCTTGGCACGTGCTGGTGTCAACAAAACCTTCCTGAGTGATCACTGAGGGGTGTGGTCATGGAAGCTCCTGACCGTGGGATCTGGTGTGCTTGTGCTGTTTGTTCAGAACCCACTGCAGGATGCCTATAATTTCCTTTTTAATTTTTATTTTTGAAAATTTCCATAGATACTCAAATATAGAAAGTATAGTACAGCAAACTTCTCTCTACTTGATTCAGCAATTTTCAAGATTTTGCCACATCTTTATTTTCTCAAGAATTTTACAGTGTGTCATTTCACCCCTCCATAATTCAGTATGTTTCCTTGAAAAAATACGAGCTTTCTTTCCCACTTAATCACAGGGTTACTTTCTTACCTAACAAAGGTAATAATTCCTACTGTTAATACCCAGGCCGTAATCAGATCTCCCTGTCACCAAGATGTCTTTTTACCGTTGGTTTGTTCAAATCTGGATTCAGGCATGGTCCATAGATTGCATTTGGTTGTTTAATCTCTTGACTCTCTCTTAATCTAAAGCAGTCCCCACTCACTCTTTCGTAAGAGGATAATGTAGAAATATGCTTCCTTCTTTTGCCCACTCAATTCCTAACATTTGTAACAGTTTTGACACTGCTATTATATTCAAGTTTAATTTTTTAAAATCTAGGAACACACATTTTTAAGCTTTTGTAATTATACAAGTGATATATATTCCTTGAAGAAAATTAGAAAATATGTCTTTTCTTTTGAATTTGTTTGTCCCCTCCCAGATATACTTGCTACTAAAAATTGTCCATTTTTCCTATGCATATTTTTAAAAGATACACATTTTATAAAATGGAATCATACCATAAACACTTTTAAAGGCTGTAATTTTTATGCTACTGTATCATGACCATTTTCCTATATCCACAGATATCCCTTTGAACTCTCATTTTTCAGGACTGTCTAGTATTCCATTGCATGAAGGTGTCCTAATGTATGTCACTAATCTGCTAGGGTTGGAAACTGGGGTTGCTTGTGGTTTATCTCATATACACATTGCTGCTGTAATTACCCTTTGCCCCTTGATCTCTTGGGTCTTATAATTTTCCTTATCAATTCTCTCTGATGTTTTTGCATATGATCTTGTTTCCTAAGGGGAAATTCCCAGCACTGCAGTTTCTGGGCCAAAAGCTATGTGTACCTTGAAGGCTTTGGAAACACTCCTAGCCTCATCCCAGCAGGGTCTAAAAGTTGTGCTGTTTTTCCTCTAAGGGACAACTAAGCCGCTCCCCTCGCCCATGTGCCCCCTTCCCCCTTGAAGAATGTGCACATCTGAGGGAACAACAGGACGGACGTCAGGCTGGAAAAAGCAACAGATGAACCAAAATAGTTGTTGAAAGCCCAATTTTAACATGGTTTTATTAAGTATATTTCCCTCTCTAAAGTAATATAAAGCATTTTTAAAGAAAATTTTAGAAAGCAGAGAAACCTATTAAACTTCTAAGAGGAACTACTAGGAGAGTAGTTATGATCACAGGCTGAAGGGCCCTTTGGCAGAGAAGGGAGAGTCAGGGCTTAGGAGCCATTTGGACGGGAGATCAAATCCCAGTCCCCTCCTTAGAAGCTGATTAAACCGCATTTCCTTAGAAAATGGGGATAGAAGTGCCTCCTTCAGATGGACTGTTGAAAGCCCTCAAACTTGTCTCCAAATGAGTCTAATGGTGCCCGGCACACAGGAGGCACTCGGTCACTAGTGGCTGCCATGGAATATTTTGTATATGACTTTTTCATTTTTGTTTTTAAAAATTTTGTTAGTGACAGTTAACATACTCATGGAATTGTAAACCACAGATACACATCAAAACATAACCTTAGTGTGTTTTAGTATTCTTTCTACAGATAATTTTCTATGTGTAGGTCTTTTTCCATATACATATTCACAAATCTGAAGTTCTCTTTTTCTCATTTATTTTGTAATGACTTTTTAAATGATGCAATAATAGAAAGGTTTAACAAAGCATAAAGCACTGCATTTATAGTTCTTTTCTTAGGATATATTTCCAAAAAGTGACGATACTAGAAGAGACATGATGAACACTTCTATGACTTGAAAAAAAATGGTCAAATTTGTTTCTGGAGGGGCTGTACCATTTGCAGCCACCAGAAAAAGGAGGGCCGGCATATGACATAGGTGGCAAAGCATCCTCCCTTCTGAGTCAGTGACGGGCACTGCTCTCTCTGGTTTCAGTGAATCTGAAGACAGGCTTGGGATCTTCCTCCACACTGTGCTCCAGGCAGACAAGACAAATTGAACAGAAATTTTACGTGCAAAGAAATGTCTTTGCCATCCTTGGAATAAATAAGCATTCCCTTTTAACAGTTGTGCCAGCATTAGGCATTTATCACAAAAACCAAACCATCAAAAAATGTTGCCTATTTGATAAGCCAAAAATGTGATTTTTAGTTTGTGTTTCTTTGCTTACTAATGAATTTTCCCCATAAGTTTTTAATCTTCTTTGTGTACAATCTAGACCCTTTGCATGTTTAGCTATTGTGTCTTTGTGATTTTCCTTACTGAGTGACATGATGAATGCTTTATTTTTCATTTTAAAGGAATACTTGCTATTCTACAAGAAAGTAGATTGTTCCTCTCCCTCTGCCCCCAAAACAAGGAAAAGTACACCATGCACAACATTAGCATTTTGGTTTGTTCTCTTAGAACTTAGAGATAATTTCCAGGTTTATAAAAGTGGTTGCTCTGGGGAGTGGACCTAAAGCACAGGGTGGTAAAAAGAGCTCGTTCTCAGGGTGCCTCTGAGCCCTTTTGCTTTTTTACCCATGTGAATGTAGTTTCAAAAGTTTACAGTTTTCCTAGAGCTGTAATTGATCCATCCTGCAATATCATATCCTATTTTTTCCACCCCATCTTACACCTTACACAACTCCTCTAATCGCCCCATTGTCCTTGGGGGTGTCTGGCTGGCCGGCAATCTTTGGGGTTCCTTGGCTTTTCCAGCACACGGCAATGCACATGGTGGTGTCTTCTCCATCTTCAGGGTCCCGTGACCTCCAGCCTCTGGCTGCTCCCTGTGGCTTCTCTTTCTGTGCCCAGTTTCCTTTGCCATAAAGACTTCAGCCATATTGGACCAAGGCTGCCCTCGTTCCGTCTGGGTCCACCTTCACTAACAACATCTTCAAGGCCCCATTTACAAGTGGGCTCCAGGGGTTGGGCCTGAACGGGCCTCCTGGGGGAATGATTCCATCCACGATGCTGCTGTTAGGCCCAAATAGTGATGGGGCGGGGGTCAATACTAAAGTTGAAATATATATATACTTTTCTGTTATTTTTCTATAAGGTTTATATTTATCAATTGAAAAGTAGCCTTTGGGAATTTTGATAATTATTGCATTGATAAATTAATGAGGAAGAATAACATTGTTACATTTAATCTTAGCATGCAGTAATACGATATTGTCCTCATTTATTCAGGCTTCTTTATCAGTCAGTAAAGTTGCAGATTTCTTCTCATGAGATCACAAGTTTTCCTGGTTTACTTATTCCTACCCGTTGTTGCAATTGTGAATAGGTGGGTTTTTTTCCTTTTAATCTTATTTTTCACAGGAACAGGTCACATCAGTGTTGACAGGGAATTCTGAAATTTCAGAGCCAGACTAAGTACACTTAGCTGCTGCCTTGTAGCATCCCGTGCTAACTCCGGCTGCATGCATCGAAGCCATGCAAACCCCAGGCTCCCAGAATCAGCTGGTTATGCCTCCATCCAGGCAGGCACAGGTGGAGACACTCTGGCATCTATCCAGGTAACATAAAACGTTGGTGAAAGCTGGGGACCCTTGTCCCAGGAAGATGCAGAAAAGCCTGGAAGCGGGTGTGTGCACGCGCACGCACGCACACGCCACCTTAGTGGAGTCAGCCATGCCCACCCTGGGCCTCAGCTTGGCATCCCTTCCCACGGACAGCTCCGGCCGGGGAGCTTTGGTCCCAGGCTGCTGTGCAGGCCATCGGATAAGAGGCCTCCAGGTGGGACTGGCAGAGGGAAGAGAAGCAGGACCCATTTTTGTGGTAACTGTACCCCTACAGCCATTCAGATAAAACGACAGATTTGGAGTAAAGAGAAGAAACATCCTCAGCTGCAAAGAATTCCAACAGAATGCAAATTCGCATGCCTACAGGGGCCGGGTGGAGAGGACGGGAACATGGCAAAAGGGAGAGGGAATAGCCCCACCCAGAGGGATTACTGTTACCGGATCTTTTGATTTTCCAAGAGAATATGGAAAGTTCTGTTACGTGAAGCCTCCCAATATTAAATATGTGGTTTCAGGCCCTGGCAGGGGGAGAGGCAGTGTCCTCAGCGTGTGCAGCAGCGTCACCGTTACCTGGCGTCGGAGGCTGAAGAACGGAGCCTAATCCTTGGAACTTGTAAATGTTACCTGATCTGGAGGAAGAGTCTTTGCGGATGTAATTAAGGATCTTGAGATGGGGCCCTATTCTGGGTTATAGTCCGAAATGCCGTCACTTGTACCCTTATGAAAGGGAAGTGGGGATTTCACACACGCGTGGACACGCACATGCACACGCGGAAGGTGATGTGAAGCTTTGAGGGAGATTTGAAGATGCCGACCTTGAAGATAGTGAGGTGGCCCCGGCATGTGCAGCTGCCAGAAGCTGCGAGGGGCAAGTGAGCGCTCGTCCCCGGAGCCTCCGGAGGGTCTGCGGCCCTGCCGCGCCTGGCGCTTATGGGCATCCTGACCCTGGCCTCTAGCTTCCAGAACTGTGATAGGATAAATGTGTTGTTTTAAGCCACACAGTTTGTGGTAGTTTTTATAGCAGCCACAAAACAACATACTTGGGAATGTGTTAGAAATGCAAATTCTGTGGCCCTATTCCAGACCTACTGAATGGAAACCCTGGGAGCCGCCCAAGGCTGTGTTTCTGCAGGCCCCTCCCGCCAGGAGATTCTGATGCAGCTGGAGTTTGAGAAGCCTGTGGGGGGCCTGGCATTTCATGCAAATGTGTGAATGGGGCCTGTGACAGGATTGGAGTGTTAGGCCCAAAGGCATTCAGATTTTTACAATCATTGAAGTGCCCCCCCCCCCCAAAAAAAAAAAACACCTTTGGAAAGGACGTAACCCCTGGGCCACCAGTGTGAAATCCCGGACACGAGGACTGGAGTTGAGGTCTGGTTCCTGACGCAGTGCTTGTCACCCTCCCTGGGCTCGTGAGGAGGGGGCAGGGACCATTCCGGGAGAGTCACCCCTCATGGGGCTGGGGCTCAGGTAGCGGCTTCCAGGTGGACAGATGTGGGCTCTGAGCGTTGGGTTGTGATCTACAGGAACCCATTCTGATAACTAAAACCTTTTATCCATTGAATTTGTGACACCGATGTCTGAACACACACTAAATGCCAGGCACTGTCACTGGCACCGGGAATACTTTAGTTAACAAAAGATACAAAAATCCCTGCCAGTTTGGATTATTTTTATGTGGCACATCAACAGTTGGCTTGTCAGATTCAATAAAATGGGAATGCCTTTCACTGCCCCAGCACAACAAAGCTCTTTTCTCGCTCTGGGGACTCATTCTTAAACTGAGAGACCGGATGCCTGACAGATCGGCAGCCTTAGTGCAATGGGGCATTTTCAAATATCAGCTATGCATTCAGCTATTAAATCTGAATCATGTGAGGAAACTAAACTTACTAGTTAATATTATTTTTAAAAAAAATCATTTCTGGGGCAAAATGTATCCATCTTCCTTAACTAGCAAAGTGCAAAAAATTAAGTGCTCATTGGCACTCTAGAAGCCAGGTCTAGAGTTAGTCTGCAGATGGTCCTTCCACAGGTAATCCTCACAGTTAACCCAGCCGTGGGCAGGAAAGCTGACCCTTTAGCAGGCTAAGTCCACAGGGCTTTTCCTTTTTACAAACTTGTATGTGACTCAATGCGTTGAGAGTAGATGCGTGAATGTTATCCTCATTCTGCCCGTTAGGAAATGGAGACCCAGTGTGCAAACGAGAAAAACCAAGAACTGGTCTTGACCTCTAGGGACAAAGGACACTTGGGAAACATTTAAAGACGTTGCTTACTCTTAACAGGAGTCATGCAGACGGCTGAACTGTTGACCTAAATGCAAAAGGACTGGTACAGAGGGAGAGTGTCTGCTTTCTTTCTTCCAAGCGGCAAATGGCTTTAGTCTGCTCCTTTTAATTTCAAAAGGGAAGTTTCTCATTTATAGGAAGGTGTGATTTCATGCCTACTTCTTTTTTTTTTTTTTTTTTTTTTTAGGTTACTTTTTGGTTTCTATAATTTTTTTTTTTTTTTTACAAAACAAATCGTACATTCGATTGTTCACAGTACTATTACATAGTTGTACATTCATCACCTAAATCAATCCCTGACACCTTTATTAGCACATACACAAAAATAACAAGAATAATAATTAAAGTGAAGAAGAGCAATTGAAGTAAAAAAGAACACTGGGTAACTTGTCTGTTTGTTTCCTTCCCCTATTTTTCTGCTCATCCATCCATAAACTAGACAAAGTGGAGTGTGGTCCTTATGGCTTTCCCAATCCCATTGTCACCCCTCATAAGCTACATTTTTATACAGTTGTCTTCGAGATTCATGGGTTCTGGGTTGTAGTTTGATAGTTTCAGGTATCCACCACCAGCTACCCCAATTCTTTAGAACCTAAAAGGGGTTGTCTAAAGTGTGCATAAGAGTGCCCACCAGAGTGACCTCTCGGCTCCTTTTGGAATCTCTCTGCCACTGAAGCTTATTTCATTTCCTTTCACATCCCTCTTTTGGTCAAGAAGATGTTCTCCGTCCCACGATGCCAGGTCTACATTCCTCCCCGGGAGTCATATTCCACGTTGCCAGGGAGATTCACTCCCTGGGTGTCTGATCCCACGTAGGGGGGTGGGCAGTGATTTCACCTTTCAAGTTGGCTTAGCTAGAGAGAGAGGGCCACATCTGAGCAACAAAGAGGTCATGCCTACTTTTTAAGCTGCTAATTTAGGAACTTTCTCTCTTAGAATTGTGTCACTAACCCCACCACCACAACTGCTACTGTCAGAAAGAAAAGAGCTCTTCTGATTTGTCACATGCCCAAGGCCAGAGTTTCTGCAAAACTGGTATCCAGGAATTTTAGGCTTTTTGAAAACCTGACACCACACTTAGATTATATCCAAAGCAGAAAAGAATTAACACAGCAGCCCCGAGACTGTTATCCTCAGAAAGGCTAGCCTGCAAGGCTGGTCGTTGGCTGGTGTCTGGGAACTTGGCAGATAAACAGTTCTCCATAGTATATAAAATTTCCTTAAACTGTAAGGGTGGCTCACTGTGCTTAAACTGTTTGTACACACAAAGTGGTTTATACTGGACACCTGCTTTCCTTCAGAGAGTCTGAAGTTTTGGTACTTGCTAAGCAGAGTGCCTTTGTGACCAGCCCCAGTAAAAACCCTGGGCACTGGGTCTCTAATGAGCTCCCCTGGTAGACAACAATTTGCAAGTATGTCACAACTTTTTGCCACAGGAATTAATCGTGTCCTGTGTGACTCCACGGGGGAAGGACTCTTAGAAGCTTGCTTCTGGTTTTCCTCTGGGCTTCACCACCTGCATCTTTCCCCTTTGCTGGTTTTGCTTTGGATCCTCAGGCTGTGCTGAGCCCTGTGAGTCCTCCTAGGGAACCACCGAACCCAGGGCTCTTGACACATGTCCTCATGATCAGCCAACAGTGTGCTGAACCTGACGTCTTGAAGACTGAAAACAATCTGAAGGTTTTCAAATTTCTGTTCTACATGTATGATTTTTTCCTGTAAGACTTCTTAGAAGCTAGTTGCCCCAAAAGGATTCCTCAACCCCATTGCATCGCTAGCATTTCTCCCTGGCGTGGATCCTCTGATGTACTTTAAGGGATGAACTGTGGCTAAGGGCTTTCCTGACACAGTGGGTCCACTGATGCTAAGGGAGGAGCCATATCCAAAGGTGCCCCCACTCTCTTATAGGGGTCCTCCCCAGTGTGAGTTCTCTGATGGAGGCTGAGGGAGGAGCTGTAACTGGAAAAGTTTCCAGTCACTGAATTTTTAGGGTTTCTCTCCTATGTGGACTTTCTGATGCTTGATGAGGGATGATCTATCCTGGAAGTGTTTTCTGTAATCAGGGCAGTTGTACATGTTCTCTCCTGTATGAGTTCTCTGATGGAGGGTGAGAGATGAGGACCAGCTGAAGGCCTTTCCACATTCGTTCCATTCATAAGGTTTCTCTCCAGTGTGGAATCTCTGGTGCTGACTAAAGAACGAGTGATCACTAAAGGCTTTCCCACATTCATTGCAGTGATCAGGTTTCTCGTCAGTGTGAATTCTCTGATGGGAGATGAGAGCTGAGCGTTGGCCGAGAGTTTTCCCACATTCATTACAGAGAAATGGTTTCTCCCCACTCTGGATGATCTGATGTTCCCTGAAGGAGGAGCTCTGCCTGAAGACCTTGGCACAGTCCTCCCACTTCTAAAGCTTCTCTCCAGAATGAATTCCCTGATGCTGAATAAGATTTGCACTCTGGATGAAGGCCTTGCACACTCACTACATTCATAGGGTTTCTCCCATGTGGATTTGCTGGTGCTAAATGAGAGAAGTGCAGCTGAAGGCCCTCCCACATTCAGGACACTGGCAGCCCTTCTTCTCTGTGAGGCTTCTCAGAGATTTCACTGGGATTGGTGTCTCCAGGGGGCTGTCCCCTTGGAAGGCCTTTGTGAAGTTTAAGTACCATGGTCCTTCACTTTGGGGTCTAATTTTGGGAGCTGACTCTTCAAAGATGTTGTATTTAGAAGGCATCTAGTTCTCAGGCCTGGTGCCCCAGTCTGAAAGAAAGTTTTCAAAATGCAAATTCCCTTAAGATGGGAGATGACACTGTTAGCAGAGACAGAAGGCCAGGGGTTGCCAGCTCTCTGATGAGGCTCATCTGGGAGGAGAAGCACTTGGAGTGCAGACAGAGGAGACCAGAGTGTTAGGAAGCCCACGTGGCTGAGCTGGAATCTCACTGCAGTGAGCTGGAGCACACTGGAGCTGGAGCACACTGACATCCAACTTTAGGTAGTTGTGACACCTAATGAGTCATGACAGCAACTTAAGAGTTGGGCAGCTCCTCCCCGCTGCATGTGATCGGACACCCAGGGGAGTGAATCTCCCTGGTGATGCGGAGTGTGACTCCTGGGGAGGAATGTGGACCCGACATCGTGGGATGGAGAGCATCTTCTTGACCGGGAGGGGGATGTGAAGGGAGATGAGGTGAGCTGCAGTAGCAGAGAGATTCTGGGGGGAAACGAGAGGTCACTCTAGTGGGCGCTCTTACGCACAGTATGGACAACCCTTTTTGGGTTCTGGTGAATTTGAGGAGTTGGCAGCGAATGTCTGAGACTGTCAAACTGCATCCCGGAGCCCATGAATCTTGAGGATGGTTGTGTAAAGATGTGGCTTATGAGGGGTGACGGTGTGATTGGGAAAGCCATGTGGACCACACGCCCCTTTGTCTAGTTTATGGATCAATGGGTAGAAAAATGGGGGAAGCAAAACAAACAAACAAACAAAGGCACCCAGTGTTCTTTTTTACTTTAATTGTTCTTTTTCATTTTAATTATTATTATTGTTATTTTTGTGTGTTTGGTAATGAAGGTCTCAGGGACTGATTTTGGTGATGGATGCACTTACGGCTATGTGGTGGTACTGTGAACAATCGAATGTACGATTTGTGTTGCGTGACTGCGTGGTATGTGACTATATCTCAATAAAATGAATTTAAAAATAAATATAATTAATTAATTTTTTAAAAAAAGAGTCGGGCAGCTCAACCTCAGCACTACTGATCTTTTGGGCCGGGTAACGCTTTGTTGTGGATGCCATCCTGCACGCTGTAGAAGTGTGACAGCATGCTAGTCCTCTACACATTAGATGCCAATAGCACACCCCCCCAAAGTTATGACAATCAAAACTGTCTTCAGACATTGCTACCTGTCCCCCGAGGGGCAAAACTGCTCCCAGTCAAGACCAGTACTTCAGGGGGTTGGGACAAGAATTTTTTTTAATGAAATGGAATGGATTTGAATAGATAGTATTAGAGTGTATTACAATAAGGGTAAGTACTGATTTGTAAACTTTTTGTTTCAATTATATAAGACATGTATACAGTACATATAGTGGGACTGAGAGGAGAAATGTTTGTTTTACTGCAGAGTGTGGTAAAAACAAGTTTGAAGAACACCGATGTTAGGGTGCTCAGCTTTATTGGAGGGATAGAGAAGAGTCAGAGAGACAGAGAGGCAGAGAGAAGCAAAGAAGGCCATCAGGCCTGGGGTTTCTGCTAGAACTATTGGGAAAGAGAGACTTCCATCCTGAGACTGCTGGCTGAGAGGATCATTGATGCTTAGAGCTGCCAGAAGTAGAGGGGGCCTGCTTGTGAATGAAGCTCAGAGAGGAAAAGAAAAAAATCAACAGAGAAAAAACATGCGAGAATGGGACCAAAACCAGAAAGTTTCATTTGGGCTCCTGGATCCAGCCATGCCTGAATCCATCACCTCTTAATTTTCCATTTAGGTTCATACAGCGCGGGTCAGGTGGAAGCTTCAGGATAAGGAGGGTAGAAGGAGCATGGACAGGAGCAGTGAGTGCTGAGCTCCACCACAAGACAGCAGTAATATCTCTGTCGCCCCCTGACTTTTAAGCAATGAGGTGGGGTCTAAGTTCTCGGGAGTATCATGTCTTACCTAGTGAGACCAGTTCCTGTGGTTATCCCACATGACATCCCAGTACAGGGCCTTCTGGTGGGGATTCAGTCATCTCCACTCCTCCGGGGAGAAGTCCACTGCCTCATTGTGGAAGGTGACCACTCCTGAAATGACAAGCCCCTCACACAGCCATGCGGAAACGGGATCCAGGGTGGGTGGGGGTGTCGATGAAGAGCAGACCAGGGTTCCGGATTCTCTGCCGGGCAGCTGAGGCCGCACGTGGCCATCCGTGGGCTAGAAGGACCCGTAGACATGTAGCCCCTCCGTGGAGTTCTACAGGAAAATCGCAGCACATCCAATCTGACAAAGCACCTACTTAGACCTGACGCTTTTCTAGGCCCTGGGGATACAACGGTGAACAGGAGACAAACCCCTGCCCTTGTGAAGTCCATATCCCACTGAGGGGAAGCCAAGAATAAACACATGAATAAGAAAAACAAGCCGGGAAGGGCATGGGGGGTGTCTGAGGCGGGTTTGAGGCTACGGAGAGTGGTCAGGAGAGGCCTTCTAGGAAGGTGACTCCAGACAGAGACGGAAGGTGAGGAGGTGTGCCCTGTGCTATCTGGCCGAGGGGTCCACTGCCAAGATGGTTCAGCAGCTGTTGGAAAATGAGGAGCTCTCACGGCACGGGGCCTGGGTCCCTGAAAAGTGACAGTGGACTGGATCTGGGTCATGTTGTCCCCTGTAGATGGACCGTATTCCGTTCTGACACTGTAGGAACCCCCACTCCCACACACACGCTGCGGGGATCTCACACTCAAGGGCCCACAGGGGTGCAGCGGGCAGCGGAAACGGACTACACAGCCTGGCTGAAGGCCTGCTCCTGTTCTGCCTTGCGATCATTTCCCTCTGTTCCGACAGGGGCAACCGTCCATATCAGAAACACAGCAGGCGGAGGGTGGTGAGACATGACAACTAGAATGTGACTTTGGCGTTGGGGACACAACTACTGGGAAGGTGGGAGCTGTGTGAACAGGAGACCCTCCCTCCAAAGGGGGCTCCACTCAGTCCAGCCAACAGCTGTCGAAAGAGAATGCCAGCCTGGCGTGGCCAGACCTTCCAGTTTTTCAAGAGATACTGGATTTTAGATGTTGGCAACTGATTTTTAAAATTTTAAAGCACGGTGTGGGCCATCAGGAGCTGGACTTGCTCTGGTCTGTGGCTTTGCTCTTCCCTGAGTGTGAATCCCCTCCAGAGCTCTGTGGCTGAGTCCTCCGAAGACAGCAGAGCAGCTCGGGGCTGCTGAGCACAGCCTGCAGGGCCAGCCACGTGACCCCATGTAGCTTCCGTTCCTCACGACCATCATCCGCATGAGAGCCAAGTACCATCATGACAGAATGCACACACCCCCCGGGTTGCTGTGCGCGTCAGTGATATAATACGAGTGAAGTGCTAGAACTGTTAGCACCTATGGCGTGTGCAGGAGGTGCTCAATGTTCCTTCTTGTAATGGTTTTAAAATATATCCAAATTCTTTGATTCACCTCCCATCAAAAGGTAGAACCAATTTCCTGAGTGAGGATGGAGGGGGATGTTGGAGGGGGTTCAGAGCTAAAGAGGGTGGGAAGGGCTTGCTTCTAACACCTGGAACAAGGTGGAAGTGACAGTGTGTCCCTTCCAAGACCAGGGCACACAAGGCTGGTGGCTTCCTCCTTGCTGTGTTTGGATCACCCTCTCTGGGGAAGCCAGGGGCCATCTGTGGAACACTCAGGCAGCCCTCTGGAGAACCACAGGTGGCAAGGAACTGAGGCCTCTGGCCGACTGCCATGGGAGAGCGTCATCTTGGAATGGATGAAGCCTCGGGAGAGCCTGAGCCACCCACTGCGGCCACTCCCCAACACCTGACCCAAGAAACTGTCAGAAAATATGTTTGTGGTTCCTAGCTGCTAAATTTGGTGCATTTTTTCTGCAGCAAAAGATAATGAACACAAATACTGTGATGATCCTTTGGCTGTTAGTTCAAATGTCACCTCCTCAGAGGCACCTCCTCACCACCCAGTCACTCCGTCTCTTCACCCTGTGTGCCCGTTTTTACCTCCCACTCTGGTTCCTGGTCTCCATGCGAGCAGGGCCTTGTTGGTCTCAATCGGAATGGCATCCCAGCGCCTAGCACATGGCCAGCACACGGCAAGCCCTCAGCAATGTGCTGACCCCCATCAGCACTCCTGCACCGAGCACTGAGCTCCCCGCAAGGGAGGGAGAGGGGTCAGCACTGAGGCTGCCTTCCGGGAAGACAAGCAGAGGCAGACTCACGTGGCCCCTCACCGTCATAAGCCCAGGAACCATCCCCTCCTCTTCAGAGGACCCTTCCTTGGGGCGGAGGAAAGAGCCGTGTGAAGAAAGAGGCCCTGCCCATTCCCAGCTGGGAGCAACCCCCAGCCCCAACTTAGAGACCTAGCAATAGCCACATCCTTTAATGTCAGAGAAAAGGCAATGCTAATGCTGCCGGAATGCAAAACACCAGAAATGGATTGGCTTTTATAAAGGGGGTTTATTTGGTTACACAGTTACAGTCTTAAGGCAACAAAGTGTCAAAGGTAAGGCATCAACCATAGGGTACCCTCACTGGAGGATGGCCAGTGGTGTCCGGAAAACCTGTTAGCTGGGAAGGCACGTGGCTGGCGTCTGCTCAGTTCTCGTTTCAAAAGGGCTTTCTCCCAGGATTCTCCTCTCTAGGCTGCAGCAGCGAGCTCTTTCTGTCTGAGCTTCTTATATAGGATTCCAGTGATTTAAGAGCCACCCTGAATGGGCGGGGTCCACATCTCCATGGAAATTATCCAATCAAACGTTTCACTAACAGTTGATCGAGTCACATCTCCATGGAAAACACTCAGTCAGAGGATTCCAACCTCATCAACACTAATACCTCTGCCCCTACAAGGTAGCATTAAAGAATATGGCTTTTTCTGGGGGACATAATATATACAAACCAGCACAGGTGGGGTCCACACCTTCATGGAAATGATTTAATCAAAGGCATCACCCACAGTTGTGTGGGTCACATCTCCATGGAAACCATCAAGAGGTTCCACCTTAATCAAGATTGCATTAAAAGATCACAGCTCTTCTGGGATCCCTAAGAGTTTCAAACCAGCACAGAGCACAAACTGTGGAGCCTGAGAGTCTGGGTTTGAATCTCAGATCTGCTACTTACCAGTGACCTTGGGCAAATTCCATGACCTCTCTGAGCCTCAGTTTCCTCATTTGAGGGATTCTGATAAAAACTGAATCTACCTATGAGTGGTGAGCACAGCATGAGTTAATGAGGAGATGGTGTTACCAGCCCCCGATTCTCCACGTTCCCTGCATCCATGACCTTGGCCATGGATCTCTGCAGCAGCCCCCAAGATAATGAGGTGGAAGTACAAGGATGTTGGTTTCAAGTCTGGGCCTCCAGATGCCTGGCATGTTTGCACTTTTCCTTTTGTGTATCTGTTATGGCCATGAGAAGAATGTGTGTGTGTCTGGTCCCAGGGGGAGGGTGAGAGACACATGGGGAAGAGCCTCCCAGGGAGCCCAGCCTAGAACAGACACCCCAACAAAGCCAGAGATGCAGGAGGAGACTCTGGGCCACCTGCCCTGTGAGAGGTGATGAATGGCTGTTTGGGGGTGATCTGCAAGGCAGCAACAGTTGATGCAGTTATATAGCTGAAGGACTTAGAACAGTGATTGCCACCTTCTCTGACCCAGGAAGAGAAATGGGGAAGCAGCAATTTACTTCACTGACCAAGGGGTTGCGTTATCTACAGACATTTACACAGCACGCAGAGCCCGGAATCATCCTGGCAGCCAGCTGTGGGGCTCTCAGATCTGAGCTCTGTTCCCAAGAATAGGGTGATCACTTGGAAGGGTAACCCAGACCCTGTCGCTGTCTGCCCCAAACCCTCCAATGACCCCCCAAGGTCCTCAGCATGGTCAGACACCAACCTTGGCCCTCGTCCACTCTGCCCTGGCCTTGCCCGTCCCCCAACACCCCAAGCTCATTCCCCCCTCAGGGCCGTTGTCCCTGCTCTTCCCTCTGCCAGGAATACCCTTCCTCCAGCCTTCCTTTCCAGGCTTTCTCGGCACTCAGGGCTGAGCCCAGATGCCTCCTGCTGAGAGAGGACACCTCTAACCCCCAAACTCAAGTGGCCCCAGCACCTAAGTCATTCTCCGAGCTAGCGCCAATTATTTTCTTCACAGCACTCTCCATCCACTGAATCATCACACTCACGCTCCTCGACTGTCCCCCCACTGGAATATAAGGTCCATGAGAGCAGGACTCGTGTCTCCCTCCTCCTCCGTATCAGAGAAGGTGGGAGCAGTAAGGAGAGAAAGAAGAGCAGGTATTTACTGGGACTCGTTTACATCACACACACACACACACACACACACACACACACACACACACACACACAATCAGACACCTCATCCACAAAACCTTTCAGGTACCCTCAAAATCTCCCACGTTGGGGACGATGGCACCCATAGCCACACACACAACTTCAGAGGAGCACAGAGCCCCAGACTCCCCAACCCGAGACCCCACAATTTAGATACATTCCTCATACTGGTAACCAGTAACCCCCCAACTCCTGATGCACAAACATCACTCGCTTCCTCAGGCAGGTCCTTGCACACAGACACACAGTGTTACACACACATATCACAAGCAGCTGCATAAAATCACCCACCACATAACCCCCCAACACAAAGTCGCAGGCACACAATCACACTCCATCACACACAGACACATCAAATCAGCACCACATTCCCCATCACATATGCAAACACACAAAAACCCCAACTGCACACAAACACACAAAACCACAAATAGTGGGTGCACTATTGCAACCACACAATGACACTAAAAACATCACACCCACACAGGGGTTTAGTGAATGTGACTTCTCAGAGAGAAACAGAAGCCTTTCCAGCAGGGAAGCCTCACACGCAACCCAAGGAACGACTCTGCATCCCCTTCTGCTTTGCAGCCTGCTGGCCATTCGCCTTCCTTGCCTGCAGAGGCCCTGGGCTCTTGCCGGCTCTCATCTCTGACCTCTGGCCTCAGGCCGTTCCTTCCATGGCTGCCCTGTCCTCATGGACCCCAAGTGGTGCAGGGCGAGCAGCTGAGTGGTGGCCAGTGATGGCCTCAGCAGCTCCAGAAGGGCCCTGGATGCTTCAGGACTGGTCTGGAACTATGAGGAGAGGCTCAGGTCAGTGGGAAGATGCAGAGGGGGCCTCATTCCTAGGACGGGTTTCTGCCCCTCAAACCGGCACCCCCACCTCCAAGTGCTAAACAGCTGAGGAAAGCCACCACCATCCACCCTGGCCTGAAACTCTGAGTGCCATTCAGTTTCTCTTGCTTTCTGCATCCAATCCTTCAACAGCAATTGACAATTTTCTCTGCAAGATAAACCTGCACATTTCTCCATCTCCACTTCCATTATCTGGTCTTGGCTGTCACCTCCTGCTCCCCTGGTCTAGTACAAGAGCCTTCTACTGTCCACTGTACCCGCTCTCACCCCCAGAACCCGTGTTTCCCAGGGCTCTTTTGTAAACCCAAGTAGGCTTGGTCAAGCCCATCCCCAGACCTTCTGGAGCCTTCCTGTCACACTTAAAATAAAATCCCGCCCCAACATGGCCCGCAGCCTGACAGTGTAAGAGTAAATACAAATTTAAGAAAAAATTCTCCCTAGTGCCAACAAAAAGAGAAAGAGATTTTCTCCTTACTCCCTTTTCTTAGAACATTTACTTTTGCCAACTTGTAGTGGTAAATTCTGTATCTTTCTTTTGAGATGCATGTTAGTCTTTTTTAAAAGCTGAATACTCCTCTTGCCAGCTTTACAACCCGCAGATGTCTTTCTCTAGGACCTGGGAGCCATCTCTCTGAAATGCATCAAGGAAAATAGCACTTCTATCTTCTCGTGTCCGTGGGAGAGGAGGAGCCTAAGTTTGGTAGAAAACTAGCTCCGAGTTACAAAACCATCTCCTATAGTAAATATATGAAAAATTATTTTTCCTTTGGATAAAGGCAGTTAGCAAACAGATAGCTCTCCCAATTAGCAGGTGAATTTAGGATGAACTCTGTGACAACTGATGCTGTCAAGTTCTCTTACTTGAGGGCTAGTTATCGTTACCTTGAGAACATTTATGTAATAGGTTGTATCTGCTTGTCTACATAGAAAAGTGAGATCTATTTAATTCTGTCTTTGCAGTCTCTGTAGCAGATTGCCCATGGTGTGCATCATTTTCTAATTTAATGCTTATTCAATAAATAAAACCTTTTTTCTTTCTCTTCTACCTTTGTGGAGAAGTTTTCTGGGTTGGCAGAAGATTTTGTTTTTAATTATATTTCCCCAGTGACAGCATCCTCATCAGTGAGAGGACTTAGTTCTCCAGCAAGCAGGAGGAGGACCATAGCTTATTTACCACCACCCCCTTGAGCTTCCTGATGTCTTCCCCTCTACTTCATCCCAGGACTGTCCCCAGCCCCATTTCCCCCAAGGCAGAGCTGGCTGGCCCCTCTCAACTTGTCCCCTTCTGGACGAGGGTGAGGAGTTCCATTACCATGGTACTGGGTTGAATCCCCCCCCCCAATTAATGTCCATCCCAGAACCTCAGAATGTGAACTTATTAGGAAGTAGGATCTTTACAGATGTAATTAGGTAATTTAAGATTGTTGCCAGACAAAGGTGGCCTCGCTACCCAATGTGCAGAAGAAACAATCCTGTGACACTGGGATTTCAAAGGGAGAAAGAGCCTTATTACAGAGCAGCTGTAAGGAGACAGGCGGCAAGCCTCAGATATGTCTCCCTGAGTGGAGAGACACTGAGGGTTTTATAGTGTCCTGGCAAAGGTGGGTTTATGATATTGAGAAGGGGGATTAGAGGTGGCACTCTGGCCGAGCATGCACAGGTAGCTTACATGCTGAGTCACAGGATACTTTAAAGAAAATGGCGGCTTTCATATGCTCATGGGCATGACTGTTGGTATTATAATGAGATTTAAGTTTCTGTAAGTTAAAGTTTTATGAAACTGCTCACGTCCAGTGGGCCAATTCTGGCTGAAACTAGTTTTATCAAGGAGGAGAAGCACAGGTACTGGAGTGGGTTGACTCAGGTTCTTCATTAATAAACATGAAGGGTTGTTAGCAGGATCACAAGTTTGCTAAGTTACAAAACAAGATAAGGGGTAAATACATCACAGGATTACCATGACATTCTATTGCAGTATGAGGGAAAGCATCACAGCATCTGAGTTACAGTTCAGCAAGTTACAATCATTAGCTCTCAGTTACGTTACAGTATATGAGAAGGTTGACAGGCACAGTTTGGTTACAGTTCAGTGAGTTATAATTCTTAGCTCTTGATTACAAGATGAGATCACACTGGAGTGGGATGGGCCCTTAATCCAATAAGACTGGAGTCTTATGAGAGAAGAGATGAGAGGGAAGAAGGCAATATGCCAGCAGAGGAAGAAGTTGACATGATGCTTCTACAAGCCAAGGAGCACCAAGGAACCATCAGAACCACCAGAAGCTGGAAGAGGCAAGGAAGGATGCCCCCTCACAGGTTTCAGAAGGAGCATGGCCCTGCCGACACCTAGATTTAGGGCCTGTAGACTCCGAACTGTGAGGCAATCCATTTCCATTGTTTTAAGCCATGTTGTTTGTGGTGGTTTGTCACAGCAGCTCAGGGAAACTAATACGCCATGGTAACCAGGATCCAGCAGGTCTGGTCTGGCCTGGGTCCAGGATTTTGCACCCGATCCCTCTCTCATCTGACTCTTCAGTTGCAGAGTGGCTCCCACCGCTTCTAATCTTGCCAACTATGGCAATTTCAGCATGCCTTCAGAGACTCTCCAAGAACATCTGTCCAAATCACCTGTGGGGGAAATGGCCATCGCGTCCGCTGCCCCTCCCCACGCTTGCCCTCAGAGTCTTGGGCCCAGAACATTCCTTCGTGTGAAGGCCAAGCAGTGAGCTCATGCTTGGCCCGGGTCCGGTCCTTCTTCCTTATGGCATGAGCCTCCCTGTTCCAGGGCACTGCCAGCTCCTTTGTCCTGCTTACACATGTGTGTCATGTGGCACCTTGGCCAACCCCACTAGGATATTGTTCCCAGAGAGGAGGGAGTGGAGTCTCTCCCAGTGGGGCACAAGAGGTGTGTGTGCAAATCGTCGCCCTGCACCAGCTGTTGGGAGGCACTCGATGTCTCACACACACACCTGAAGCTGACCTCACTCTGTCTCTTCTCTACGTGAGTAAAGCGTTTGTTCCAGCTGGTGCTGATGTGTGTTGTATCTTCCCGGGAGATTGCAAACCATGGTCCCACAGAGTGGGCAGAAGTCTGGACTCCTGCACTTGGTGACAGGCATATCTCTACCATTTCCCACGCAGTGGGTCTTCTCCCCTAGGGGTAGCCAGAGCCTTGGCTCAACATCCCCCTTTTCTTTACAGGCTTCTCATCAAATAGAGCTGTAACTCACAAGTCCATAAACATTTCCTCACCTTCCACAACTGCTCTTACTCCAAGACTATTTTTGTAACTGTTCTGTAAGTTTGAAAGTGTTTCAAAATTAAAAGTTTTTTAAGTTTTGTCAAATATGTCTTTGTGTTTAAGGAGAAAACAGCCAGGATACGGCACTAAGTATGAGTCTCAGAACCAGGTGACTGGTTCAATCCTAGCTCTCCACATTAGGACAAGTATCCTCACTCATGCCCCCTAATCTTCTCTTCCATAGTTGTCTCTCTTCATAAATAACATCACTCTAACCATAAACTCAATGCTAATCTTAGCCCAGCTAGAAACCTGGGAGTTGTTGTCAACACTTCTCTCTCCCTTGCTGTTCATATCTAATTGGTCAGCAAATCCCATTAAAGAGTTCTCAAATGCACCTCTGCCTTCTCCGGCCCCATTGCCAATGATTGTGTTCAGGTGGTACCCTTATCATTTCCTTCTGGGTTTTTCAGGAGCTTCCTACAGGAATTTCTGCCTCTTTCAAATAGAGCTCCCATATTTCTCCCATAAAATAATTTCCTTTGAAGATGCTGATTCAAGGAATTAACTGAAAGAGCTCCCAATGACCAAAGATGGAAAAAAATGAACAACAAAATAAAGTTCTGAATCATAACCCAAAGTATAACATAAATATACCACCTGTGCCCAAATCCATCATCATGGCCAAGGGAATGGAATATTCTCATGGAACAGGTCTGGATCCTATGCCCAATCCTTGCATCAGAGATTGGGGTCAGCCACACCCAAATGCATGACCTGAATATGGGAAAGAGTGTTCCCCAAACGTAAGTTAGGATACACTTACCAGAAGATTGATGTCTGTTACAATCAGCTTTTACTAATATTTATACACATCTTCCA
This sequence comes from Choloepus didactylus, assembly GCF_015220235.1. Classification (NCBI taxonomy): domain Eukaryota; kingdom Metazoa; phylum Chordata; class Mammalia; order Pilosa; family Megalonychidae; genus Choloepus; species Choloepus didactylus. The sequence goes on from NC_051333.1 coordinate 1,702,072, forward strand.
CTTTGCAAAAGAGTTCCAACACTCATTATTTAATTTAATCCAAAATCAGAATTATTTTTGCAGCTTTTCAGAGGGATCCACTAAACCCTGAAGAAGAAGCAGCTGGCTAAGGTCACACGCTTGTGACAGGAAGAGCTGGGACATCAATTCTGTGCTTTCCATGGTGTGGTGCTCTCTCTGCCATGTCCTTTCTTTTCTCTGGTTCTCTGCACAGAACACAGGTATTGGATACTCTTGTGAGGCAAGGAGCTAAAGAACTGTTATCAAAAATTGATGTCTAGAGATGTGAGTTATTCTTAGTTTTTCTATGATGCAGACTGAATTTGTTGATATTTTTTAGATTGTTAGATTCTGGTTATAACTGACTGGCTAAGGTTCCTAGAAATGACCCAAGAAAATGACCCAAAATTGAGCAATGGGAATGAGGTCAAACCACATCTTCCATAGAGACAATATTCTCACATCAATGCATGTGCCAGTTTGAATGTATTGTGTCCCCCAAATGCCATTATCTTTGTGGTCTTGTGGGACAGACCTTTTGGTGCTGGTTGGATTTGCTTGGAATGTGCCCCACCCAGCTGTGGGCAATGATTCTGATGAGATGTTCTCATGGAGGCGTGGCCCCGCCCATTCAGGGTGGTCCCTTATCGGTGGAGCTATATAAATGAGCTGACTCGGGGGGGGGGAAGAAAGAGTGCAGTTGGGAGTGATGTTTTGAAGAGGAGCAAGCTTGCTAGAGAGGAACGTCCTGGGAGAAAGCCGTTTTGAGGCCGGAGCTTTGGAGCAGATGCCAGCTGCCTTCCTAGCTAACAGAGGTTTTCCGGAGGCCATTGGCCATCCTCTGGTGAGGGTACCCGATTGCTGATGTGTTACCTTGGATGCTTTGTGGCCTTAAGACTGTAATTGTGTAGTGAAATAAACCCCCGTTTTATAAAAGCCTATCCATCTCTGGTGTTTTGCATTTTGCAGCATTAGCAAACTAGGACAATGCATGTGGCAGAAATTGCTGATGGTTCCCAATGTCTGTTCTCTCCTTCTTTCCAGATTCTTACCTGACCACATAGTGACCCAGCTAGAGACATTTCCCAGTCTCCTTGCAGCTAAGTGTGGACATGTGACTAAGCTCTGCCCCATGGGATTTTTAGGAGAAGTGATGGGTACAACTTCAGGTCACATCTTATAAGCACGTTGCTTGCCCTCCACTCCCTCAGCCTCTCCTTCTGCATCTGGATTGTGGATGAGGTGCTAGCAGCCAGCTCCTACCATGTATTTTAGGGACTCTTAATGAGTTGTGGTGCATCAATATAAGAGGAACTGATCTCAGGATGATTTTGTGTTGTAAAGACAACAGGTCACCTTTAAGAACAACTGTTCACATCAAAGAGAAATAAACCTTCTATATTATTTAAGCCACTGCTATTTGGTCTCTCTTAAGGCAGCTGAACCAAAAACCCAACTAATATGGAGTTATCAGGTAAACACTGCAGAAAGACAAAGTTACTCTTGAAGTTCCCATACAAAAGGGGCACATGAAAACTACGAACCATCTCTCTGTAATCCGATATGGTTTACTTTCTCTGAATAGATGCTGCTTCTTCAGCTAAAGTCATTGGCTTTAATTTAGGGCAGATATTAGATGAAAAACTTGTACCACTAAAGATTAGAATCCCATGGAGCAGGGCAAGATGCACACGCTATGGGAGATCCATGGAAACAGACAAGAGTTGGACTAATACTCAAGGATGTGCAGTCCCCGATTAGACTTGGATGGAAAGGCCCCACAATTTAAATTTTTCATGCTCTCTCTTTTTATATTCCCCTGTGTCCATATAGTGCCAGGTAACTAAATGCACACCCAAAGAATCTCCATCTTATCCACACCTCCATCCACTGGGGCCTCCAGGATGACTCATTGTGGGACCACAAGGAAACCGTATGAGGGTGGGTTTCTGGGTCCCTCCCGTGCTCGGTATCCAAGCTCTATGATGGCACCTGAAGGTAGAGCTTCTGCAGAGCTCCTTTCATGTCCTTGTTCCTCAGGCTGTAGATGAGCGGATTCAGGGTGGGTGTGAGGATGGAGTAGAAGACAGCAGCCAGGCGCCCTTGCAGCGGGGAGTAGCGGGCAGTGGGCTGCATGTAGGCGGAGCTACCAGTGCCATAAAAGAGGAGCACAGTGGCCAGGTGAGAAGAGCAGGTGGAGAAGGCCTTCCTGCGGCCGGCTGCCGAGCGGATCCGAACCACCGTGGCCAAGATGCGGACGTAGGAGAGGACAGTGAGGGCAAAGCAGCTCATGATGGTGCAGCTGCTGGCTGCAAATCCGCTGGCCTCGTGTGTGTCAGTGTTGGCACAGGCCAGGCGCATGAGTGGGGGGATGTCGCAGAAGAAATGGTCAACCACATTGGGGCCGCAGAAGGGCAGGGAGAAGGTGTTGGCTGTGTGGAAGGCGAAGAAGAGGAGCCCACTGCCCCAGGCCATGGCCACCAGGAGGACACAGGTCTGGGGCCTCATGGCTGCCCGGTACTCCAGGGGCCTGTAGATGGCCAGAGAGCGATCGTAAGCCATGGAGGTGATGAGGAAGCACTCCGTGGACCCGAAGCAGACAAAGGCGAAGAGCTGGGATGCACACGCAGGGAGCGAGATCTCCCCAGAGCCCACCATGGTGGCCATCAGGGCCCGGGGCAGGGTGGTGGACGTGGAGCAGATGTCCACCAGCGAGAGGTGTTTGAGGAAGAAGTACATGGGTGTGTGCAGACGGGTGTCCAGTGTCACCGCGGCTATGATGGAGACGTTCCCCCAAACTGCAGTGATGTAAACGAGAAGGAAGGCTGCCACGCTGAGGAGCTGCAACTCAGGGCTGACCGCGAAGCCGCAGAGGATGAACATGGAGACCGTGGTTAGGTTGGTCATAGTTCTGTCTTTGCAAAACCTCCTGGCTGTGGAGGACACTCAGGGAGTGGTGCATGAGGAGGACAATTCAACATTGGCAAAGGCCTAGGAGGAAGGCACAAGGGAGCTGGGTGAACTGAGCCTGGAAAGGACCTTCAACTATTTCTTCATTAAACACAGGTATAATTTGGATTTGTGGTAGGTTGAATTGTGTAGCCCCAGAAACGCACATCCTTAACCTTAATCCGTGTCCCTGTGGGTGTGAACCCATTGCAACTAGTAGCTGTGAATCTGCTTTGGCAAGTCAGGGTGTAGACTCATTTGTAAGTGGGTTCTTTGAAGGTCCTACTGAGGTGTGACCAACTGAACCAGATAGGGCCTTCACCTGGATTACTGGGGGATCTATGAAGGGAAACCGGAAGCACAGAAGCTCAAAAGGAGTGGACATCACCATGTGACGGGAGGTGGAGAGTCAAGCCAAGGAGCCCCAACAATTGCCTGCAGCCAGCACCAGAAAGCCAGGGTCTTTGGGGAGAAAGCAAGCCTTGCCGATATCTTGACTTTGGACTTTTATCCTCAAAACAGTGACCAATCAATTCCTGTATTTAGGCCAAAACCCATTGTGTGTTATTTGTCCTAGCAGCCTAGCAAACTGAGACAGTTTTCCATGGGAATCTCAAACACAAATGACTACCGAGTCTTGGCAGATACGTAAACCAGCAGATCAGGCTGATATAAAGCAGTGGGGAACAGTGGGGCTGTGGGGAAATGGAAGGAGTGTTCTGTTCAAATAAAGCAGCTGCTCTAAATCCTCAGCAACTGTTGCCATTGGGCAAGGTGGAAAAAGCATTGCCAGATTCTCTGGTATTTTCCAAAAGAAGCCAGAATTCCAGGTATTTATGTGAAATATTCTGAATTTTATATATTGGCAGCTAATTCAAATTTAAAACACTGTGCATATCAAATGGGGCCACCAGTTTAAGACTTCTGCTCATACCATGTCTTTTGATACGTAACTCCATGCCATCTTAATTATGTCACGCAACTCAAGGTTTTCTAGATATATATATATTTCCAGTTAGCCTGACTGTGAGCCTCCCAAGGGCAGGGCCGTTTCTTCCTCATCTTTGTTTTCCAGTGTCTAGATACATAAACTAGGTGGCTGAGATCACCAGAAATTTATCGTCTCTCAGTTCTGGGGGTGAGAAGTCTGAATTCAAGTACTGACAGGCCATGCTTCCTCCGAGCGTGGCGGGGAGAGTGCTTCCCGTTTGTCTGGCTCTGGTAGTTTTCCAGCAATCCTTTGCATTCCTGCAGCCGCAGCAGTTTGACCTCTGCTTCCATCATCACATTCCCTTCTACCCTCCTGTCTGTCTGTTTCTCTTTTCTCCTTCTTATGAGAACACCAGTCGTATTGGATTAAGGGCCTCCCTACTCCAGCATGACATCATCTTAACGGAACTAATTCCGTCTTCAATAACCACATTTCCAAATAATGTCATGTTCTGAGATGCTGGAGGTTAGGACTTCCACATATCTTTTTGGGGATACAATTAAACCCATAACCTGGAGGCGATCCCAGATTATCCAGGTGAGCCCGGAGCAACCACAAGGGTGCTTAAAAGATGGATGAGGGAGGAAAGAGAGTCAGAGAAGATGATGTGATGATGGCATCGGAAGTTGGAGTGATATAGGGTCACAAGCCAAAGATGCAGGAAACCTTCAGGGGCTGAAAACTGCAAAGAAACAGATTCTCCCCTGGAGCGTCCAGAAGGAACGGAGCCTTGGCGTCACCTTGACTTAATTCACTGAGACCCGTGTTGGATTTCTGACCCCCAGAACTGTTCAAGAATAAACGTGTGCTTCTTTAAGCCACTACATTTGTGGTAATTTCTTACAGCAGCAACCGGACCCTAAAACACTCACGGATCACCAGCACTCAGATGAGGATGCTTGGTGACGGATGGAGTGAGACGAAAGCAAAATGTAATCATGACAGCACAGCAAGGTCACTGTGCAAAATGCAAAACGACTAAACACCTCTTCTCCCAGCTAATAGGAGTGAATGTTTCTTTACCATTTCAGCTTCAACCTAACTTTATTCCTCCCTTAGGATGCATACTCATAGAATCAACTCTACGTCTTGACAGCACTCAGTCTGGAGCAAATCTCGACTTCCTTGAACCCTTCATGAAATCACCTAACAGAAGCTCAAATCCGTAATAAGTCCTTTCCAACATCCTCTCACCGAGATGCCCCCACCCTTCTCTCTGGCGGTCGTTCTTGCTGTAGCAAGCCTAGATGAACCCAGCTTTGGTTACCGATGTTCTCCTGGTGGTCTCCGACGGGCTCCACCACCTCTGCCATCCCCACAGCCCATCGGTTCAGCCCGAGACCTCCGGCATCATCCTGTCCCCGATCCTCCACCACAACGCACTGCCACTGGCGGTTTGTCCATGCCCAGCATGCGTTCACTGTTTCTGTCAACAGCACCCTGATGTTCCTGCAGAGACCCTCACTTCCTCTGCTCTCAGCTTCGTGGTTTGGGGTGAGACTGACTCCATCACTGTCGACACCAGGAGAGGACTTACATGTGCCATGCTTGCCCAGTCAGAGCGTTTCATCCCCGTCCAGGCCAATGAAACACAATTCCCAGCCTTTTTCTGGTTCTCCTGTGAGCGGGGAGGTCAGCCTGGAGTTTCTGGTGTCACCTGGACACTACCTGGAAAGGGCCTGCTCGTAAACAAAGCCAACACAGAGGTGAGCAGAGCCGACAAGAGAGAGAGAAGGATTCCTGAGGGTATCAGGAGAGTATCTGGATTCAGCATTGCCTAAAATCCTAGGACCACCCTTGGAATGATGTTGTTCTAAAATCATGTTAACTTGGGTTTCTGTCACAACTGAAAGGGTCTAACCATCCTCAGACCCAGAAAATCTCAACCCCTGATTCTATCCTCCTGCCCCTCACTCGGCTCCTACCGTGAAGAGGAAAACGGCATCACCTGGGAGATGAGAGCCGAGACTTCACCATGTCCCTCATCGCCAGGCTTCAAAGTCACAGGAGCTATCTGGGGAGGCAACGGGGTCACTTTGGGAAACAAGGCCTTTTTGATTTGAAAAAGTGAGTATCAAACCACTTTCACCTGGTGTAATCATCTGGGATTAAGATGTTTCTCGTGAGCAAAATAACTAAAACTGAGCCATTTAGGACCTGGCATTTGTGTTGTAAATGGTATCACACATTCTGTTCCTGAAGCTGAGTAACAAAAGCAATCACTGCTCACTCGTCTGCAGCGCTCTGCTGCTTATTAACCACTCTTCCCCCACACGTGCTCTCATACCTAGCTGGAGGGAATTCAAATCATAACAACAAATCACAGAACAATTTGTCACAGTCTTTCAGAATTGTGAATGTTCCATGTGCTTTTTGAGCCAGCAGTTTCACTTCTGGAAGTTTCTCCAGCAGAAACACCAACACTTGAGCACCAAGATGCAAATGCAGAAAACCCATCAAAGCACCGTTTGTGGTGGTAAGACGTTGAACCAACCCAAGTCCATCAGTAGGGGACTGGACGACTTCATCGTGGGACACTCACCCAGCAGAATAGTATAGCCCCTAAGAAGAACGAGGCAGCTCTCTATGTTCTGCTGTGGAATGGTCTGTATCATTTATTGCTAAGAGAATAAAGCAAAGTGCCCAGTTTGCTTCCATTTGTGTAAAAACATGTGAGAGTAAACCTCTGGACACACACCCAGGAAATGAATAAGTGTGATCACTCTGGGTGGGGCGAGTTCTAATTTTTATTATATGTCAAGTGCATATACCACTTTTTCACATGCATACACACCAACTATAAAAAAATTGTGTGCTGTGAAAGAGCGTTTCCTGGATACAACCTTAATTGATTCTCAGATCTCTAAGGTAAGACGTTGTCAGCATTTCCATTCCACAGATAAGGAAACTGGGATCCAGAGGAAAGAGGGAGAACAGAACCGGAACCTGGGCTCTCTTAGTCTCGGGTCCTTTCTGCCCTGTCAGTGAAATGATAACTAATAATTATGCATCACTCCCTAGGAGCCAGCCACTGACTCAAGAGCTTCTCATAAAACCCATTTAATCCTCCCAACCAGGCTGAAGGCTGGCACGGCCATTATCATCCCCATTTCACAGGTGCAAAATCTGAGAGCCAGAAAGGTTAAGCAATTTGTCCAGGTCTCATAGTTAGTAGTGGCAGCGCTGGGGTTCAAGCCTGGTGGACCATCCCGACACCCCGAGTCTTAACCACTGCCTGTGGCCTCAAGTCCTCCCGGCTGTGAGGTGGAAACCACCTGGAAATCCGGAGCCGCCAAACCTACCTGGCCCGGTGTCCTGACCCCTGAGCAGCAGAGTGAAGCCAGGCCAGCTCCTCCAGGGGCTGTGCGATGCAGCTCCAAGCTGGGCTTCCCTGCTCTGGGATGAATCCTGCTTACAGCTGCAGCAGGGAGGGCGCAGGGCGAGCCAGCTCCCCCGACTTCTGTGGGGTTGGCTCTAAGCCACGGCATCTCCTCTTGGCTGCTTGTCACTTTCTTGGGAATTCACCGAAGGTCACCTCTGGGGACTTACTGCCCCACACTGGATCCAAGCTCTGAGAGCAAAACTCCTTGACAATCAGGGGTCAACCATTTCCCCTGATTACAACCTTTCTAGAATGTTCTGGTAATAGCGAAAACCATAACAGTCAGTATTATTGAACATTATTACAGATATTTACTATCCAGCAACCTTCTGCAATGTGTATTTTTTCTTAATAACATGTCTTGGAGAGAAGTCTATTGAATAACTATGATAACACATGGAGATACATCATTATTTTTGCCGAGTGAAGAGGGTCACATACTATGGATGAAAAATAATATAGCCATTTTCATGTTGGTAGACTTTGAGTTTGTTTCCAAATTTTTGCCAAGACAAACATTTCTGCAATTAGCATCCTTGTACTTTCTTGAAGGACATCTTATTGTATGTCTTTCAAAAGAGTTTTTGTAATTTTCTTCCTGTAAATGTGTCTTTCTTCTTTTTTCATCTCATAAGCCTAAAGTTTTGGTTGCTCTTTTGAATGGGATCTGTTTTTCCATAACATATTTGAATGCTTATTCCTGATATCCGCATAAGTCATTGACCTTTGTGTTTTGATTTTGTATCTATTCATAAGATGAAATGTACACTATTCACATAAATGAGTAGAACAGGTTCCTCTAAGGTGGACTTGCTAAATTGAAGGGAATGCGTATTTTAATTCTAGTAAATTACGCAAACTTGATATAACAAACTATAATTTTTTTTCTCTCTCACCAATAGTGGATATATCAGTCTTTTAAATGTATGCCAATCTGATGGCCAAATATTACCTTGTTGTTTTAATTTACATTTCCATGATTACTGGAGAGGCTGAACATCTTTTTGTATGTTTGAGCATTTGTATTTATTGTTCTGTAAAATTCCTGTAGATGAAATCTTTAACTTTTTCTATTGGACTGTTTGATTTCGCTTATTGATCTGAAGGAGTATTTTTATATATTATGGATTTTAATCCATTCACAATTTTTCCCAGGCTGTCAATTTTAATAATTCCTTTTAAAATACTTTTATCATGTTAAAGCTTAACAATTGTGAAAACTTAGTGGCTCTCACTCCCTTTATCCAGTGTATGGACAAATGAGTAGAAAAATGGGGACAAAAATGAAATGAAAAATAGGGTGGGGAGGGGTATGGGATGTTTGGGTGTTCTTTTTACTTTTATGTTCGTTCTTATTTTTATTTTTTTGGAGTAATGAAAATGTTCAAAAATTGATTGTGGTGATGAATGCACTATATATTGATACTGTGAACAACTGTCTTACACTCTGGATGCTTGTATGGTATGTGACTATATCTCAATAAAAATTAAATAAATAAATAAAATAAAGGTAATGACAGCAAACATTCTTCTACTGCCTACCAATCCCTGGACTCTGTCCCGAGTTCTTCATCTGTGTTATCTCACTTAATCCTTACACCAGCGCTGCCAAGTAAGTGCGATTATTAACCCTTATTTCCAGATGAGGAAACGAGCTCGAGGGACTGGGTTCCCGGCCAAGGCCACACAGCCTGTGGTGGTGGCACCGGGGCACTGGAGGGCCGTCTGCTCCCTGGGCTCTCCACCTACAGTTTATTTTGAAATAATTTCAGATTCGCAGAAGAGTTGCAGAGAGAGTGTACAGAGCGTCCCCGTCGACCCCTCTCCCCGCTTACCTGACCTCAACCCCGTCCGCACCCGCGCTGCACCTGTGAGAACGGAGATTGAGGAGAGTGTAACCCGCAACCCAGGCTCTGCTCGGACGGCCCAGATTCCGCAAATTCCCTTTTTCTCTCCTGGGGCCCAGTTCAGGATCCCCCATTCTTTTAGCTGCCTCTTGGTTTTAATTTTCATTTACTTTTGTGTGCCTTATTTTGTATTTTGTGTCATTTTAAGTAGCTTGACCTTTTGTATTTCTTTTGTGAATTGTCCGTTCACATTCTTTATTCGCATTATAGTGGCCTGCCGATCACTTATGAATTGGCAAGAACTCCTTGTATATTAGTTTAGATACATGATAAAGAGGTCTTATTTAGCTTGTTATTTACTTATTTTATGTTGACACTATTTACTCAAAAAATACCCTTTGAGCACCTACTATGTACTTTAAGGACAGCTATAAACCAGAAAGACGAGAGCTTTAAAGGACAATTTATTCTAGTTGGGGACCCAGAGAGTAAACAAACAAACAGAAGTATACTCTCAAATTTCAGATAGCGAAAAAGCATATGAAGAAAAATAAAGGAAGGTAAGGGGCCTGGAAAGACAGTGGGGTGTTTATTTATTCAGGCTGAGCAGGGACAGCCTCTCCAAGGAGGTGACAATTGAACTGAGACCCAAATTAAATGGCAGGATGATTGAATGGATTGAGAAGGGAATGTTCAAGCAGAACAACCTGCGCCAGGAGCCTGGGGTGCAGGTGCACCTGACATGCTTGAGGACTGGAAAGAAAGCTGCAGTGCCACGGTGCAGAGCGGGGTGGAAGAGGCGGCAGGTGAGGGAGAGGGGTGGACTGGGGGACCCCGGGGGTCTGCTCGGCTGTGGGGAGGAGTGTGGGGTCTGTAGTGCGATAAGAAATCCCTGGAAGGCTTTGATCAGGAAGTGCTATGGCCCGATTTTTGGTTTTTAAAGACCACCCTACAGGGAAGGCAATAAACTGCAAGGGGATGAAGTGGGGTGAACAGTGTCCCCCAAATCTGGGGAGTTGGGACTAAATCCAATGGCTGGTGCCCTTATAAGAAGAGGAGATGAGACAAAACACAGAGACACAGAGGGAAGACGTTCGCAAGAAGACGGACGCAGACATTGGGGCGCAGCCCCGAGCCCAGGAGTGTGGGAGCCCCCAGAAGCTGGGGGTGGGGGTAGAGGGTGGGGGGGTCCCCTAGAGCTGGGGAGGGAGCCAGCCCTGCCTCCACCTCGATTTCGGGCTCCTGGCCTCAGAGCCGTGAGAGAATGCATCCCTGTTGGGTGAAGCCGGCCGTCTGTGCTAACTCATCGTGACAGCCCCAGGACACTAATAGGACAGCAGGAACAGAGCCAGGGGCACCACCAGGGTCTAGTGAAAGATGAAGGTGGCTCGGGTTAGGATGGTGTCAGTAGAGGTGGTAATGGGTGTCAGAAATATATACATTGGGAAGCAGAGTCGAAAATCCTTGCCAGTGGTTGCATGTGGGTTGTGGGAGAAATTGTGAGAGAATGCATACAAATAACAGCAAACACACAGGGCTTACTCTGCATCATGCGTGGTTCATTGTGCCATGCACCGTCATACATCTACATGTCAGAGAGAGAGAGAGAGAGAGAGAGAGAGAGAGAGAATGCATTCTACCCCAACACTGAATGAGCAAATACTGAACAATTACCACTAGGGGCAAGACAAGGCAGGTTCCTGTGAGCCCCTTAACCAATCAGCCTTACATCTTTTGCTTCTTTCTTAATTTTACATACAGTGAGTCCCTCTGAAGTTCTTTTTTTCACCAATGTGCCAGTTTGGATGTATTATGTCCCCCCAAATGCCATTATCTTTGATGCAATCCTGTGGGGCAGATGTATTAGTGTTGATTAGATTGGAACCTTCTGTTTAAGTGTTTCCATGGAGATGTGACCCACCCAACTGTGAGTGACACCTTTGATTGGGGTGTGACCTCTTGGTTGAGTGTTTCCATGGAAATGTGGTCCCACCCATTCAGGGTGGGTGTTAGTTGGATCACTGGAGTTGTATAGAGTACACAGACAGAAGGAGGTGTTGCAGCCAAGAGGGACACTTTGAAGAACACACAGGAGCTGAGAGAGGAGCTGGGACACAACCTGGGATCGGCAGACGCCAGCCACGAGCCTTCCCACCTAACAGAGGTTTTCCAGGTGCCATTGGCCTTCCTTCTGTGAAGGTATACTTGTTGACACCATAGCTTGGACACTTTATGGCCTTAAGACCGTAACTTTGTAACCAAATAAACCCCCTTTATAAAAGCCAGTCCATTTCTGGTGTTTTGCATAACGGGCAGCATTAGCAAACCGGAACAACCAGCCTTTTAGAGACTGCCCCCATTTAACTCCATCTAGAAATAGTATAATTTCCTTCAGAAAAGTTTTGTGTGATATGTAAACAAAGCCTCTGAACACAGATTTAAAAATGCAAGGTAAACCACAGTTGCATTGAGGGGCAAATGGTTGGGGCTCGTTAAATATGGTTGTCGATTGATGTGCTCTGTCTACGTCTGAGAATGACCATGCAAGACCTGTGGTGCTGACTTGGGGCAGTAGGCAGATTTGCAAATATGGATTCCATAAGCAATGAGGACACACATATGTTCATGGATAATGCACACATATCCATCCATCTTCTGGTCCCTACAATAACCCTTGGAGGTGGGTCCTAATCTGCTCCCATTTTACAAATGAGGAAACTGAGGCACAGGAGTTTTGGTCTGAGTCACAGAGCTACTGTGCCAGGACTTGAACCCAGGGATGTGGCTCCATAACCGAGTACCTGGGCAGATAACAGGGCCATCCATCGCACTAGGGAATATTGCAGGCGGAGCAGGCTTTGGCTCCATTTTACTCTGCCAATTTTCTTACTGTGTCTGCTAGATCCAAGGAAGAAACTGAGTAGGAGACGCCTCTGGGGGCCAGTGAGGAAGGTCCTGGCTGGAATTATAAGTTTGGGGAATCATCAACGTATCAATGGCAATTAAAGTCACAGGATTGTGTGAGTTCACTCAGAAAATCATTGCAGTTAGAGAGTACACATTTTTTTATGGCCATTTGGGCTGTACTTTAAGTTCATTGCTACAGAGGCAAGGTAACCTGATTAAGAACGAACAAACCCAACTGTGCCGGCTCCAGCTAAACCCCGACAGCCTCCCCCTGAAGACCCCGGAGTCCAGCGAGATTCCATCAGCCCCAATCAATTTAGCTCAACATAATCATCCATCCTTTAAGACTAAGGGAAGCCTTATTAAGTTGAAACTTCTGGTGTCTCCCCAAGGACAAGGACCCCACTGACACACTCGGTGTGGAGAGAGCTCCAACGAGGGACCCCGGGCGATTTGGACTGGGATCTGCAGCTGGCAATGCTGGCGGGAACTGGGGTAATTGGCCTCTAGCTCCCCTCCCAGTAGCCACCGGGGGCCAGAAGTTCTGAGCTCGTTAGGAACAGGAAAGGGAGAGCGGCCTGGGAATTGCGAGGAAACTGACTCATTGAACTCACTCGTGAAGAAGCTGAGGATCTGGCAGTTACTTCTCTCCCAGGGATGCGGCTCTGTCTTGTGCTGAGAAAACGCAGCCTGAGCTGGGGAGAGGAAAAGGCCTCCAGCGTGGCCCAGTTTGGCCACTGCCTAGCCATGGGCTTCAGCTGTCCAAGGACCAATTCCCTCTCGGGAAATAGACATGAGGCTGGAACTGACAGATGCTGGACAGAGAGCTCACGCTCAGTAAAAATGCGTTGGGTGACAGAATATCTAAAATTGCCTTGTTTCTTTAGTGCAGTGGTTCTCAACTGGGGATGATTTTGCCCCCCAGGTGACATCTGCCAATGTCTGGAGACAGCTTTTGTTGTTGCCAACACTGGGAGATGCTATTGTCATCTGATGGGTAGAAGCCAGTCATTTTGCTAAACATTCTACAATGCTCAGAACAATCTCTACTACAAAGAATGACCTGGCCGAAAACATCAGCAGTGTTGGGATTGGATTTATAATCAGTCTCCCGCCATTGGAACAGGAAGTCCACAGGAGCAGGGCTTTTTGTCTGACTCATTTACTGCTGTATCTCCAGCAAGCAGGACCTTACCTGGCATAAAGACATACTGAGTGGAATGAATGATAATAAGCTCCATCCACCGCTCCACAGTTTCCATCTCCCTCTCCTCTTCCTTCCCTTTTCAAATATTTATTGAGCATACACTTTTCACAGACCCAGCCTGTGCACTGGAGATTTGCAGACCGGCCAAACACGGTCCTTGCTCTTAAGAAGAGCCCAACCCCACACGTGAGCTCTCTCTTTGCAACAGTCAGCAGGTTTCCTTTTTGGAGAATTAGAAATAGACTCTAGATAAAAATACAAAGTTCTGAACATGACCCTCAACCTCTGTGGTTTTCCTTCTCCAAGCACATAACCCCAGTCTCATCATGAGAAAAACATCAGGCAAATTCCAGCAGAGGAGTGTCCTACAATAAACCTGGACAGTCCTCCTCAAAACGGTCAAGATGATCAGAAACTGGGAAAGTCCTAGAAGCTCCGACAGCCAAGAGGTGTCTAAAGAGACACAATGACCACATAACGTGGGATCCTGGAACAGAAAAAGCACATTAGGTAAAAGCTAAGGAAACCTGGATAAAGTACAGAGTTTAGTAAATAATTATGTATCAATATGAGTTCATTTATGGTAACAGATGTATCACATACATTTAAAATGTTAACAATAGGGAAAACTGGGTGTGGGGAGGGATATGGGAACTCTGTACTATCTTTGTAATTTTTTTGTAAAGTTAAAACTGTTCTAAAAATGAAGTTTCTTTTTAAAAAATACGATGTGGCATGTTCTATAACAGGTAAACTCAAGGCTGTGGCAGAGTTAAAAATTCTTCAGAGGAGGATTGTTAGGAGTAAAGGATAATCAGTGGGTTTTGAGAGACTTGTGCAGAAGTTGCTAACAGGCTGTCATTCTTCAGCCCTTGATTAACTTACTGAATATTTATTGAGCACCTACAACGTGCAAGGGCCACAATGAATAAAACAGGAAAGATCTTGGCCCTCATGGAACTTATAGGGGAGAAAGACAAGAATCAGATTAAGTCAGTAATTCATACGATTTGAATCAAGGTGATGAGTTTTGTAAGGAGGAGATGCACTGAAGCAGAGGTGGAGACGAGGCTGGTTGAGATTGTAAGAAGAATGACCGGGGAGATCGTGAGAAGGTGACGTTTGAGCCAAGACTGAAGGAGGCGAGGGAATTAGTTTACTGGGGGGATATCTGGGGGAAAGGAATTCCAGACAGAGGGAACAGCTAGCCAAGACTTCACGCAAGATCAAAAGCGAATGCTATCACCAAAGGAACATGTGATAGTGGAGAGTAAAAGCGTGAAGGATGGAGGCTAGGGCTGGCTGGGGAGGAGACTGGGAATGAGCAAGGGAGGCTGAGAAGGAGCGACTAGTGAGGGCGTGGGAACCAAGGAGAGTGGTGTGTCCGGGAGCAGGGGCTCCACTGTGTCCGTGCTGCTTGGGGTCAAATAAGAGAACCGAGAATTGACTGTCATTGCTCTGTCCACAGCCAAGGATTGGGTCCAGCCAAGGGCGTCCATCCATGACAGATGGGTAAGCTAGGTGGGGTGTCAGAATACATATAGCAGGGTGTTGGGTGATCTTTGCCAAACTGGATGATGGGTCAAGCTTCAGTGGAAAATGGAGAGTTATACCTAAGCTGTCATAGCAGCCCCACCTGCTCCCAGGTTTACTCAACAACTGTGCATCTGGTGCCGATGAAAACCTTCTTGAAGGCAGGGTACCATCGTGAATAAGACAGAGGCCCTGTCTGCACTGAGCCTACAATCTAGTGGGGGATGACAGACAGCAAGCAAATAAAGACAGTCATACAGAAAGCATTTTCAAGAGCCTTCTCTGGCTTCTTTTGCTCAACATTATATTTGTAGACTCCAACATGTTGCTGGTGTGTAGCGAAAGTTTGTTCATTCTCATTCTCATTATATGAATATACCACAATTTATTTATCCACTCTATTGTTGATGCTGGTAGTCTCTTATAAAGTTAATCATACACCTATTTTATAACCCAGCCATTCCACTCCTAGGTATTTCTTTGCCCAAGAGAAATGAACACAGTCAAAGACTCATGCAAAGCCTTCTTCCAGAATGTCCATCACAACAAATGGCAAGTGAAGACTTGGGACGTTCATGCACTGAGACTGGGATTGTAGGGTGATACAGTCACTTTGGGAAACAGTTTGGTAGTTTCCAGAAAGTTAAGTGTAAGCTTAGCGTATGACCCAGCAATTCCACTCCCAGGAATCTACCCAAGACAAATAAGAATATCTGCCCACACAAAGATTCAAACACAAATGTTCATGCAGCATTATCAATAATAGGCAAAACTGGAAACAATCCAAGTGCCCCCAACTTGACAATGGAGAAACAAAATGTATTATATTACTACAACGAAACACTATTCAACAATATAAAGGAAATGATAATGTGCTGATAATGCTACAATATGGATGAAACTCAAGAATGTTATGCTAAACGAAAGAAGCCAAATGCAAAAGACTACATATTGTATGATTCCATTTATATGCAATGTCCATAAAAGACAAATTTATAGACATGGAAAGCAGATCAGTTGTTGCTTAGGACTGGGGGCTGGAATTGGGATTGACTATAAATAGGCTCAAGGGAATTTTGGAATCCCACTGGATTACAGTGATAATTGTACAACTTCATACATTTACACAAAGTTATTGAGTTGCATACTTACAATGGGTGGATTTTATGGTATCTAAATTATGCTTCAATAAATTAGTTTTAAAAGATGTTCATAGCAGCTTTATTCATAAGTGGATTTTTTTAAAAGGATGGAGCACACATAAAATGGAATATTTCTCAAAAATAGAAAGGAGCAAGTAACTGATACATGAAAGAACATGGAAAAATCTAAAAAAAAAACAAAAAAACAAAACACATATGCTGGATGAAAGAAGTCTTACACCAAAGAGTGCATATTGTATGTTTTCATTCACATGAAGTTCTAGAAAAGGTAAAACTAATCTGTTCTGGGGAAACAATCAGACCAATGATTGCCTCTGGGAGATAGAGGACTGGGATTTACTGGAAAGGGGTATGAGGGGAATTCTTGGGTGACAGTAATAGTCTATATCTCAAAAAGGATTTGGGTCTCACAGTTGTATGCATTTGTCAAAACTTATCAAATGGTACACTAAAGATCTATGCATTCCATTGAAGGTAATTTTTACCTCCAAAGGAAAAATAAACTATAAACAATATTTAACTCCAGTTAATGACATACATGCTGAAATACTGGGAGGGATGTTCTGATGATTACAACTTATTTTAAAATGCATCAACAAATAATATGGATTGATTGGTAAATAGATGTATAGATGGATAGATAAGTATAGTATAATATAGGAGATGAGATTAGAGTATAAAATATAGTATAGTAACTATACTATACTATGGCATAGTAAAATGTATTCTAAGATGTTTATTGTACAATTTAGATAGTCAGCATATGGGTGTCTACTACAAAATAGTTTCAAGGTTTCTACATGTATGAAAATGCTAGGAAAATATTCATGGAACCCCCACACCAGTGGCTGATGCACATAATTAATCAAGCAACCATACAAGCAAATATGAAAATGTAATTGAGAGAGATGCTCCAATGGGGAGATGTGTGGCACGTGGAAGTCCCAAACCTCAGGGGATCTAACCCGAGGAGGCCATGTATAGGCTGAGATGCAGGGATGAGTTGAAGTAAACAAGGAAAGAAGAAATGGAAGAATGGTTTCAGAGAGTGTTGAGAAGGAAACAAAACAGGACACCAGAGAACAGCTAAGGGGGGTACATTTTAGACAGGGAGATCAGGAAACGCCCATTGAGGAGGTGACATTGAGGTGAGAGTTGAATGACAAGAAGGAACCAACCACATGAAGAGCCTTGGGGATGGTCTCATAATAGATTTATGCTTGTTTTGGTATAAAACTATATTTCCATTTTTCAAATATTCCTGTGATACATTGTGTTTTTCCTGTGTCTTTGCACATCACTGCATATCTCTAGCAGAGCTTTGGAGACCGATGGGATGGTGGCTTCTAAACTGTTCTAGGGATTCAAGACCAGCTGCTGCCCTGTAAACTGAAGCATGCGTTGTGCCTCCACCACCCCTGTGTCCATTCATGGTAGCCTCACTGGACTCTGAGTGCTGGTGCTCTGCTGCAACCCCCCGACTGCAATTCTGGCATGTGTTTCAGTTTCCTGGCTGCTAAAGCAAATGCCATGCACTGGGTTAGCATAAGCAATGGAAATTTATTGGCTTGTGGTTTTGAGGCTAGGAGAAGTCCAAAATCAAGGCATCAGCAAGATGATGCTTTCTCTGGGTCTGGCTGCTGGTGATCCTTGGTCCTTCACTTTTCTGTCACATAGCAATGCACATGGCAGCATCTTCTCCTTGCTCTTCTGGGTTCCATTGAATTCCAGCTTCTGGCTGCTCCTGTGGCTTCTCTCCCCTGTCTGACTTTCACTCTGCTTTTAAAGGAATCCAGTAATCTGGATTAAAGTCCAACCTGACTCAGTTGGGCCACACCTTAACTCAGGTAACATCTTGAAGAGATCTTGTTGGGTCCACACCCACCAAAACGTGGACAAAGAATAAGAGCATCCCTACTTGGCCAATCCCAGCCTCCCATCTCCTGGCAATGCTGAATGTTCCTCAGAGTGGGCAATGATGGTAGCACAGCTCATTAGAGTTCTTGACCAGGATTGACTGAAGGGTGCTCTGGGCAAAGAAGCTCTTCATTTTGCTGGGGTTGAAGGCAGCATTCCTTTATGCCTAGGATGTGAGAGCTTGTCTAATCAACAGAGAGAAGCAGAGCTAGGTAGAGAGGTGGGAGAGAGAGAGAGAGAAAGATGCAGATATGGATAGAGATAGAGAGAAATGAGAGAGAAAGAAAGAGAGTGAGACAGAGAGCTCTAGAAGTGTGGATCCCTAGCTCTTCCAGTTATACTCCTTTCAAGCTTGCATTGACTCAGTGACTTCATTCTTTCCAGTTACATGATCCAAAACAATTCTTTTTTGGCTGAAGCTTATTTGAGTTGGGTTTGGGTCATACTTGCTGTGACCAAAATACATCCCAAATATCTCCACGTTTTCCACTTTCCTCATTTCTTGCCTGGATGCCTTCAGTAACTTCCTAGCTGGTCTCCCTCCCTGCATCTACACCTACCTCTGTGGTCCACCCACCAGAGAAGTCTGGGGGTGAGCTGGCTTTGACTCATGCAGGTGTGGAATGACGAACTTGGTGCATAATAAGAATTCCAGGAAGACCCTGCGGAGAACAGAGTTTTGACCGTCAGAGCCTATCATAGATGAGTCAGTGAGTCGAGCCTTGTGGTTCATCCCTTCATTCTTCATATGAGAAAAAGAGTCCCAGTGTGGTTGAGTGGCTATCCAAGATCTTCCGTATGTCAGGGAGAGAAACAGAACAATGACTTAGAACTTTGATACAGAGAACTGTACCTTTTTTTTCATACCATCCCCTTCCTTCCTGAGTCATCTTCACTGTACAAGGATGATTTGGGCTGCAAGTAACAGAAAAGTACAAAGAAAAATAGCTGAAATAATGCAGATACTTGTCTTCCTTAATAAGAACTGCAGATGTAGGTGATTCCAGAGATGGTTCAATGATGCACTGATGTCATCAAGAAAAAAGGATTTCTTTCTCTGAGTTTCCATTCTTGGTAGGTTGTTCATGGTTTCCTTTGGGGTCACAAGAAGACTGCAGCAGCACCAACCCTCACGACAATGACCAAAAGCATGACAGATGCAGGCAAGGAGCCAAAACATCTTTCTCATCACATATCAGGGAGCAAGAACCTTCCCAGAGCTTCCAGCAAATTTTGTCTCATTTGCCATAACTGGATCACATGACCATCTGTGGACAAACCAGCCAAAGGGAAATGAGATTATTGTGACAGGTTTGAACCAACTAAAGTCATCCCCTGGGACTGGATACATTACTACCTGAAGATAATCGAGGTTGATTAGGAAGGGAGAAGGGGGAATGGATGTTGGGTGAGTAACGGGTTATGATCAGACCCTGAGGAGAGGGTGGTAGGAGAGGAGAGGGAAAAAGGATAGAGATGAGGACAAGGCAAAGGAGAAGAGACATAAAGGAGAAGAGAGAAGAAGAAGAAAAAAGAATTGATGAAGAAGAAAGAAAAGGAGTGAGAAGACAAGGAGACTGGACAAAGATGTAAGAGAAGAGAGCAGTGCAGAGAATCAAAGATAAACTAGTCAAGGAGGAGACGGTTAGATGATGGGAAGAGGGACTAAAGTGCGATGGAGACAGTGATGATGAAGAGGAGAGAAGATGGGGAGTAAGAGACAAAAGAGATAGAAAAGAAGAGAGCTCTTTTCTGATGGAACAAGGAATGAAATTTTTAACAGATCAAGAGTTGACCTTTTTAAACTGACATCATGCACTTCCTGATGTGATGTACCAAAAAAGGCCCCCAAATCATCAAAGTAATGTTCCTGCCAAAAATACTTAGCCTGAATCTACCAAATTGACTCAACTCTTCAAAACCAAGACTGAATACTTAAACAAAAAAGCTCCATGTCATAAAAAAAAAAAAACCTGTTCTAGATCAGAGGAGACTAAAGAAACATGACAATTGAATGCAATGTGGTATCCCAGGCTGTAATCTGGATAAAATAACCCTGTTACAAAGGATATTATTGGGACAACTAAAGAAATTTTAATGTGAACCATATATTAGATGATAGAACTGTATCAATACTAAATTTCTGGTGCTTACTGTGGTTATGAAAGAGAACCACTGCTGTAGAGGGAAGGTAAATCTACTTTCTATCTATAAAAACTTGCTATTTCTACCCATCTTCTATAAGTGATATTACACAATATTTGTCCTTATGTGTCTTGCTTAGTGCACTGAGCATACTGTTTTCAAGTTTCTTCCATGTTGCAGCTTCTCTCATAACTTCATTTTTTATGAGCTAATAATACTGCATTGTGCATACATACCACATTTTGTTCACCCAGAAACACTCATATTTGATCATGTTATGTTGCTGCTTCACTATTCCCCACGGGGAAATCCTAAATCCCTTAGCCAGCCTTCCAGGCCCTTGTGGCTGGGCCTGCTACTGACGTGGGCCCGTCTACCCTTTACCGTCCTCTGAGCCCCCCGAGTCCTGGTCCAGATGAATTTCCATTGCTCATCTTGCTATTTCTCGCCTCCAACCCTTCACAAAATCTGTTCCTTTACCCATATCCATTTCTCCTTCCCAAACACCAACTCTATAGCAAACCTTAAATTCTTCTGCCACATTCCAGCAAATCCCTCATTACCATCCGAAACCCAGCCCGACGGTCACCTCCCGTGGAGAACGAGCTCCAAGTTTCCCCATCTGGATAGGACCTGCTCGGTGTTCCCACCCCACCCGGGCAAGCGTCGGGCTGTACAACAGACACCTCCTCTTCCCCTCCCCAGAAGGACTGCCTGGTACGAGGCCTCAGCTCTCTTCCACTGCACTGACGAGGGACGGACACCCAGATTCCTGCTTTCTGACCCCCCATGAAGGTAGTCGGTGGACACAGGAACCCGTCTACGGAAAAAGCCAACATCTCCATACTTAGTTTCCAGAACAGGAGCTGGGATGTGTGGCCAGTTTTTATCAGCATTGCCTTCAAACTAGGATTGATGTCTAGTATTGCTATAAGAATGAAACTAACATGCATAAGAAATGCAGAAAAGGCCCATATGCCTTCAATTTAAGTGCTGGCTATTCTCACAGCCCAGTGGGTAAGCACGTGGAGTCTGGCATCAGGCATCCAGATTTGAAACCCAACTCAGTTATTTCCTATGTGCAGGGACTTAAGCCTTGTGTGACTCAGTTTTTCTCATTTGTAAAATGGTAACAATAATAAAACCTACCTCATGAAGTTGTTGTAAGGAAATCAAGGGTAATATATGAAAGCCCCCAATAAATTCAACTACTATTGTTTGTCACTTTTTGGGTGGAGATTTTGCACCTTTTAGCTGAATGCATTCTTACAGAGACAGGGACATAGCCTACTTATGTCGGTGCGATGTTCAACTGCTGTCCTCTGGGCTTGGCCCAAGCAGTGACAAATCCATTGCTCTTTCTTGTGCTTCAAAGACGGAAGATGCCTGAAGACAGTTTGTTCCAAAGATTCCAGAAGAGAGTCCATTAGTCTTGCCATTAGGATGTTTTGAATTATCTTGGTTTCTGTGTTTTCTGAAATGTGATTTTTCGGCCTTGCCATAGATTCTATCATCTACCCATATAATTCCAATAAATATAATAATTTTGTTTAAGGTAACTGCTTATTAATTCCATCAACAAATATTGTTGAGTGCCTATACCAGGGTACAGCAGTGAGCAACACGGACCACAGCTCTGTCCTCGTGGAACGTACGTCCTGGTGGGGAAATCAGCTTCAGGCGTGGCTGGATTTCAACAAGCCAAACAATCAAACCTGGAAAGGGGGCCAGGGAGTGCCTGGTGCTTCCTCTTTCTGCCCACAGATCTGTAAGAGGATTTGATTCCAGGGGATGAGGGATGACTGTGGTAGGCTGAATTATGTACCCTAAGAGAAGACATGCTCTCAAACTTAATCTGCATTCCTGTGGGTGTGAAACCATTTGTAAACAGGACCTTTTGAGGTTGTTATTTTTAGTTAAGTTGTGGCCGATTGAATCAGGGTGGGTCTTAATCTATATTATTGGACGTCTTATAAAGAGAAGAAACCGGAAGCCAGAAGTCAGAGGAAGTCATACAGGAAGAAGCTAGAAGTCAGTAGAAAGGGTTGAAGAGCAGGCACAAGGAGAGAGAGATCACCACGGGTCAGGAGGCAGAAGCAAGCCAAGGAGCCCCCAGGACTGCAGCAAGCAGCACCGGAACGCCCAGACTTTGGGAGAAAGCATGGCCTTGCAGGTTGCCTTGATTTTGGACAACTGGTCCCCAAAACCTTGATCCAATAAATGCTTGTTGCTTAAACCAACCCATAGTGTGGTTTTCATCACAGCAGCCATGGAAATGAAGACAGATGACCCAGGAGTCTTAACTTGCATGTTAGGCCAAGAGCCAAATGTGGTAAGTCTTGATAATTTCAAGGCAGGAAGAGATGGCAAGTTTGAGAGTGTCGTGGAGGGTAGGGAAAGCTGAGTCTCATGAGGAGTATGCAGATTTCAGCTCCCCTCGTAACTCCTGCGGATAGAGACATGGAGGTCTGGGCTCCCTCTGTTCCTAAAAGTCAGTTCCTGTTTCTTGCAATGAAAGACTTTCAACAGATATGCTTATGCTGTGACAGACACCAAGGATGCAGACCCAACCCCTGTCCTCAAGGAACAGGCTGGAAGGGAAGATAGACAACCACACAACAACTGCATTTCCAAGTAACTGATGCCGAGGCAGAGGTATAAACCACCGTTGTAGGAAAGCAGTTGAGGGACTGACAAACTCTTTCTGAAGGAAATCAGGTAGAGCTTCCCAGAGGAGGTGGCATTCGATCTGGGTCAATAAGGATGAGTAAGAGTTGGCCAAGAGAAGTAGGTGTTCCAGGAGCTTGGAGCAGCAAGTGCACACAGATGACAGTGTGGGAAGGTATGTCACCCTGAGAAGAGTGCTGACAACTCTACCTGACGTTTGAATCATCTGCCCACCCTTCATGGATCCCTTGTTTTCTTGACCCTTTTTTTTTCTAATGGATCCAAACTCCCCCAACTGTGAGTACATGCAGTTTGGTGACTCACTCCACTTCCAAATCTGGGCTGGGCTGACCAGACGTCAAATACCTAAGCCAGTGTTTGGGTCAGAGGTGTTTGCAAAAAGCAAATAGTCTGAAGAGCCTCAAACTTGGGGATTTGTAGCAACTTTGAGAGTGGGAACCATGAATTTGTGAGGAAGGAGACTTGGAGGTGCTGGAGGCCACCAAAAGGAGAGGGAAGCAGAGTTAAGTCAGTGAGCGAGAGCAGGTCCTTGAGCAGATGTGGCCATGCCTGACATCAAACCAACCCCTGGACTTTTTATGTACATCAGTCAATACTTTTTGTTTTGCTTCAGCCAGTTTAAGTTGTTTTTATTAGTTTGGATATTGGCTCAGTTGCTTTAATTGAGACAAAAGAAGGTTAATTTATCTCCCACGTAAAAGCTAAAGATGAAAAGGGGGCTGGAGCCATGCTCCTCAAAGTCAATCAGGGACCCAAAATTTCGTCTGTGTAGAAAGCATTCCACTTCATTTTAAGATCTTTAACCTAGAAGTTGCAGATGTCATTTCTGCACACGTCCCGCTGGTCACACAGCCGCCCTCTCTTCAAGGGGGTCTGGGAAAAGTTTCTAGCTGATGGTCACGTGCGCCAATTCTTTATAATGTTGTTGGAAAGATGGACAGACAGAAGACACACACACTTTCAGTTCTGTTTCTTTGGAGAACCCTAATACAGTCTTTACCATTATTCTTGCTATTTTCTTACTCCAGGAAGAGATATGAGCAGGCACCGAGGCAGGGAGTGGGATGTGTCTCAGGAACAGAAGAAAGCCCAGTGTTTCCGAATAGGGAGGGCACATGAGAGGAGGAAGGGGGTCAAATGTTACGAAACCTTGGAGAACAGAAAAGGTGTTTGGTTTTTTTTCTGGATATTAGTTCTTGTATGTTATTCCTATTACAACCAAAAGCTACTGCAGGATTTTACTTCAGAGAGACATGAGATGATTTAGGCTTATTCTGAGTTATTTTGTGAGGCTTATTATGAGAATTAAATAAATTGCACATGTGAAGCATGAATCACTGGGGCTGGCAGATAGGAGACACTCAGTAAATATATTTTACCTCCTTCACTAGATTGTGGCAGGGACTTCTGGCCCTTTATTGTGTTCACAGCCCATGGCACAGAGTGGACACAAAACAGATATTCATGCAGTGAATTAATGCTTGGTTTAGATTCAGCATATATTTATTGAGCACCAACTACCTACATACCACTTTCAAATCTCTTATGAAGAGTTCTCCAGAGCATATTCCCCAAATTCATAATTCTGGAAGATATTCTTCAAAAGAAAAAAAAAAGAGTTCTGTGGTAGAATAGGATAGGTTTAGGAAGCAACAGAATACTACATCCTCTTTTAAAGGAGATTATTAAACTGCAGTCACATAGTAAAGGCTCTGATAAGTCCTGCAGTGAAAGAACCTATTCGACCTCACTAAATTATTTGACCCTGGAACTCGATTTTTCAAGATCACTTATTGATACTGGTCTAGAACAAAGCGTTTGCAAAACACGCACTAGGAAATCCTGCTTTATGTCAATGAACTATCCTATATGGATTATACTGCAGTATATCTTATTTTTCTAGATGAGATCACTTAGACTCAGAGAGATGAGGTATCTTGTCCTGGCCCACAGAGCTGGTGAGTGGTAGTGCTGGGAGTCGGTCCTAGGTCTCCACACTCCTAGTCAAGAGTGAATATTGAAATAATTTTTTAAATACAAAATGACACTTAAAAACATACCCCCTTGAAAAAAATGTGCTGTGATATTACTGAGAAGGGTAAATTCCTTTTTGGCTATCTCTTCCTTCAATCTCATTTTTTTACTCCACCCTGGAGACAATCAGACTTTTTCTAGGCATTTTCATACCTGTGTACCCAAAGAAAAGGCAGGTAATTGCACTCTACTGTTGTGTTTTGCCTGAATAGTATCCAGCTGTGTCATTCTGCAGCTTGTTATTTCTACTTAACAAAATGTTTGGGGGGTACTTAATTTTTCAACACATGCACAGGTCTACCTTGTTCTTCCAACTTCAGCAGTGTTTTCTGCCACATGCATGGACCGTAATCTGTTCATCCCACGCTTATTGATGAGTATTTAGGCTGTTTCCAATTGTTCAGTATTGCAATGTTACTACCAGTGCTTCTCTGGACTTCCCTGAACAAGCCTGCCTGCAAAGCTGTGGGAGTATTTCTCCAGGGGTCCCTGAGAAGTGGAAGTGCTGAGCTGTAGGAAGGCACGTGTCCACAGATGGCCCCAGGAGGCTGCCCCACGGAAGGACCCATTCACTGACCGCTTGCCAACCTCGAGCACTCTTGCCATGGAACCATGCTTTTCCACGTGGAGAGCTGACACCTCTCCTCTGTGACATGGAAGGAGGGGATGGGTGGAAAGGAAGGGCCATCTCCCCACTGGCTACACCTGGGCACGGGGTAGCTAATGAGTCCTGATGCTAAGGTCTGCAGGGAGAATGAACGGGCTCGAGGTCCCCAGCCAGAAGTCGATATTGTGTGAACCTGCCCTCAGCCAAGCCTCTGAGCTGCGGACTCGCTGGCAGGTGCGTCTTCATCTCGTCCTCTCTGGGACCAGAGCATCGTTTCGTTATTCAGGGAGAAAGGGTGGCTGCTCTGAGGAGCTGTCTGCTTCACACGGCAAGTTGGGGAAGCTCCCTGGCGTCGGCCTCCTGCCTTGTGCATCAGCTGAGGACAACGTTTCAGAACAGAGTGGTGGCAGAGGTGTGCAGGTGGGGACAGAGGACTGCCGGGTCACCTGGGCCAAGAACGACCCTCTCTGGGCTTCACTTTGTTCCTGAGAGTGAAAAGTATTGGCTGATCTCTAAGAACGCTTTATACTTCCTAACTCTAAAACAACCCCTTCTTTCCTTCCTCTCTTCCTCTCTCCCTCCCTCCTTCCTTCTTCCTTTTCTTCTTTCCTAACTTCCATCTGAACTTCCTTTCTCCCTTGATTCCTTCTTTCATTCCTTCTTTTCTACCTTCTTTCCATCCTCAATTCCTCCCTCCCTCCCTCCCTCCTACCATCCCTTCCTCCATCCGTCTCCTCCTTACCATCCCTTCCTCCATCCGTCTCCTCCTTTCCTCTCTCCCTTCTTCCTTCTTGCTCTCTCATTTCTCTAACATCATGATTCCTTTAAAAAAATAAGTTCAAAATTTGTCTACAAATATGTAGCGTTCTTTATAACACTAAAAATTTTAATACTTGATTTGTGATAATAATGATAATAGGATAGCACATATCCTGTAACGATGCCTTAGCTTACTTCATTCTCACATCAGCCTTATTAGATAGGTACTTTGACTCAGCTCATTTGGTAGACAAGGAAACTAAGGCCCATATAGAGTATATTAAATAGATTTGGTTAAATGTAATTTGCCATCACCACCTAACAGGATGTTGTGCAGCCATTAAAATCATGATTATGAGCATTTTTATTAACACAGAGAAATGCTCCATGAGCAAAAAACACTAAGATGCAAAATGTGGTTAAAAACAATCTCAATTTTTGTTTAAGAAATGAAATCCATATCTATATATGTAACTGGAAGGAACACAAAATATTGACAGGGCTTGTCTGTGGGTGATGGAGTTTTATAAGGTAAATTTTCATAACAGTAATTTTGATTTTTTCTATTTCCAAAGTGATACATGATATTATGGTAGGAATCAAATTATATAAAACATTCCAAGTGCATAACAAGAATTTGAAGGATATAAACCAGCCCTCAAACCTTGGGTATCACTTGGAAATGGGTCTTGTTTGCTGGGGAATGCTCTCTCTATTTTGTACATACCTGTTTTGTTTCAAATATTTTTATAGAAGTGTTTTTGCTTGTGGAGGTCTTTCATTCCCTATTTATTGTCTAAAATTATTATAGAAGCAATGCATGCCCATGTGCAAAATTCCAAGAGTTCCAGGTTATATGACAAATGTCCCTGGTGAGTGAATCTCTGCAGAGGCAACCATTGTTAGCAGATGCCATGTGTCTTTCCAGGGACGTTAATTGCACAAATATATGTATGTGTGTCTATATACACATGTAGTATACACATATATGCATATAGTATTTATAAGTATCTGTATTTATATCTAGCACATACACATATGTGTATATGTGTGTGCATGTTTGTGTGTCTATGTGTGTGTATGTAT
This sequence comes from Choloepus didactylus, assembly GCF_015220235.1. Taxonomy (NCBI): domain Eukaryota; kingdom Metazoa; phylum Chordata; class Mammalia; order Pilosa; family Megalonychidae; genus Choloepus; species Choloepus didactylus. The sequence continues at coordinate 1,729,287 of NC_051333.1, forward strand.
ATATATCACCTGATATTTACAGAAATTACAGCATACTGTACATAGAGTTCTGCATCTTGCTTCCCACGAATTCATATGATTCTTGCCCGTGTGACTGCATAAGGAGCTGCAGCGTTTTCCAATTTAAGAATATAACGTGATGCATTTCCCCAGTCCCCCATCAATGGACATTAGATTGTTCCATCCTCTGCTGTTAAAACAGTGCCCCAGTTTAGCCTCACACACAGACCTTTGAGCACACAAGCAAGTCTAGCCATAGAATAAACTCCTGGAAGTGTATTGCAAGGCCAAGGGATTTCGTGCATTTTAAATGTGGGTAGGAGTTGCCAATATGCCATTCAAAGAGACTGATCCAGTTGACACTCCTGCAAACTGTGTATCTGAGTGCCTGTGGAAGATCTTTGCAACTGTTTCTAAAGTCTGAAGCTGGAGGGGCTATGGTGGGAGGTGATAAGCTTCCTGCCGTGAAAAAGATCTCCAAACAAGGGCTTAACAATGACTCAGGGGGACATTTCCTGGCCATGGCCCCAAATCCCAGAAGGGAGTTGGATGAGGTCACTGGAAGATGCCTTCGGAGCTAATAGACTCTGTAACCGGATGACCCATCCGTACTCTAGGGGCACAGCCCAAAGCCCATCACACGTTTATTGGGTTCTCAGCCTTGACAAGTTTGTGCATGAAAGGCAAGGAGCAGACTCCACCTCTCTTTCACTGACTTCCAGGTACCAAGAACAAGCGGCGAGAATGTGCTTGGGACGAGGTGGACGTGCAGGTACTAACCCAGCCCTCACCACCTGGCAGCTCAGGTCTCCAGTCTTCAGCTGTCTTGTGTGGAAGTGGAGCTCAGAGAAGGGGTGAAACTGGCCATGATCACACAGCTGGGTGAGGGGGGAACTGGGATTATTTATTTTTAATACTGTTAGTAATAATAATAAATATCCTCAAGCTCTTATACCGTTCTATAATGAGCCTGGGCTAACTCTTAATCACCGTCATGAAGAAGGTGCCATTACCACCCCACCTGGAGAGGTGGAGGGAGCATGGACTGGTGACTGTGGGGAACTTTCCTTGCTCAGGTACCAGAATAAGTCCACAGGACACTGACAAAGAGTCTCAAGGTGGGATGCAGAAGCTGTATTCTGTGATTCTCCGGAGGATGTCCAGTCAGGTCACCCTTGTGGAGACTGGGCTGGGGCTGTCGAGAACAGAAGAAAGAAAGCCGGTTATGAATCTGCTGCATCCTCCAGGGGAAGGCTGATCGTGGCCCAGCCTGGGTGGTTGCCATGGAGATGGTACAAGGTAGAACCTCCAACAAGCATACATGGTGGTTTTCACTCCATCGCCAAATGCGAGAAGCTGAGAGTAGGAACTTGATGGAAAGGTTTGAGTGTGAGTGTCTGTACTGCTGTCAACCAGCTGTTGACTGCGTGATTTTGAGAAAGTTATTTAACTTCTGAGCTCTAGTTTCCTTGTGCCTTCGAGCAAGACACCCATGTTCTCTGTGCTTAATTTTCTTCATCTGAGGTCCTGAGATATCCACTTCCGGATGAGGAGGGTGAAGCTCAGTGGAAATGACTTGCTTGCCAGCATCGCAGGGCTAGTAAGTGGTAGAGGCAGAGCCCAAGCACTGATTCCCCAATTCCAGCTCTCACCACTGCGGCCAGATACTGTGCAGTCCGAGATGGGTGTGATTTTAGGATGAGGGAGGCTGTGAGCCACCACGGTGGGGCAGGAACCGGCAGTGGTTGAGGACTGGGGTGATTACGAGATGAATGCATTCAAGTGGACAGGAGCAGTGAGAAACGACAACAGATCCTCTCCTTAGTTATTTAACAAATATTTGAGCAACTACCATTTGGCATTGATCTGGTTCCTGAGGATGTAGCTGTGACTCAGATGGGTGTTCAGTCATTCAGTAAATATTTATTCAGCTATTCCCCAGGCTGGGCACCGTGGCAGATGCCGAGGATAAAATCTCCACCTGGAGGTTTATGCCTGCAATAAATGTTTATGGAGCACCTAATATGAGCTGGACGTGGGACTGGGGTTGGGAGACCATTCCAGAAAACCACACAACGCCTCCCTCCAAGACATCAGTGAAGTCAGAGAGCAGGCCTGAGTCTCCCCTTAATCCCAGTGCCCACCACAGTGAACGTGTTCTGGCTGGGGGCAGGTGCAAAGACCCTTAGGTGAGAAGGAAGGGCAGGCTTCACAGCTACAGAGGTCTTGCAAGCTGGGCCTAGTAAGCAGAGGTGTGGAAGGAGACGTGAATGGAGAGGCCGCCAAGACCAGTCCAAACAGGACCTCGTCAGAGGAAAACAGTTCTACAAACACCCAGGAGACCATCTCGGGAGAGAGATTTGCAAGTGCAAAGGCCCTGAGGCATCCCGGTGGATGGGGCTCAGTGGAGCAGAGGTCAGGCAGCAGGGTGAGTCCCGGACAGGCCAGCCAGGGCCTCCTGGGCCTTGGAGAGGCCTTGGGATTTCATTCCACCTTCATTGGGACACTGAAGGCAAGTCCAGCCTGGGGCACCATTGATTTGCCTTTAAATATCACCCCTGGGACTACCCTGGGCAGCACACGCTGGGGGTGACACAGCCCAAGCAGGTGCAAATCTCCACTTCACTGGCTTCTCCTTACCTCCCCCAGGTTTCCTGCACCCCCAGACACCATGCACGAGGCCTGGGTGCCCCCGCACACCCCCGCAGCCCCACCCAGGGCCAACCAAAGCTTGTCCGGTGAGTTGGTGCTTCTGAGCTTCACCCACGTGCCCGCGCTGCGGCCGCTGCTGGCCGTGCTCTTCCTGGCCATGTTCCTGCTCACGCTGCTGGGCAACGGGCTCGTGGTGCTGCTGACCGTGCTGGACCCGGGGCTGCGTGCGCCCATGTACTTCTTCCTGGGCCAGCTGGCCCTGGTGGAGCTGGGCTTCTCCCTGGACATTATGCCCCGGCTGCTGGCGACACTGCTGTGGCCAGGGAGCGGCGTGTCCCCCGCGGGCTGCGCCCTGCAGCTGCTCCTGGTGTTGTCCTTCGTCACGTCCGAGTGCTTCCTCCTGACGGCCATGGCCTGGGACCGCTACGTGGCCATCTGCAGGCCCCTGCGCTACGGCGCTGTGGTGAGCCCACGGCTCTGCCGTCTGCTGGCCGTCACCTGCTGGCTGGCCAGGGTCCCCCTGGCTCTGGTCCTCACCGTCTGGCTATTCCACTTCCCCTTCTGCCGGCCTCGCCACATCCGCCACTTCTTCTGCGACATTGCCCCTCTGCTGAGCCTGGTGTGCGCCGACACCAGGGTCTTTGAGGCCAGTGTGCTGGCGGCCACAGTGCTGGTCATCGTGGTTCCCTTCTGCCTGACAGCAGCCTCCTACACCGGCGTCCTGGCCGCCGTCCTCCAGATGCCATCGGCCATCGGGCGCCACAAGGCCCTGTCCACCTGTGCCTCCCACCTCATCGTGGTGGCTCTGTTTTATGGCACGACAGGGGTCATCCACCTGCAGCCCAAGGCCAGCTACTCCCCGGAGAGCAAGCAGACGGTGTCCCTGTCCTACACGCTCGTCACCCCCATGCTCAACCCCCTCATCTACAGCCTGCGGAACAAGGAGGTGAAGGCGGCCGTGGGGCGCGTGTGCTGCCGGAGACAGGCTTCCGTGCCCGTGAATGACCGCTTCAGGATCGCTTTTCGGAGTCAGGAGTCATGTGTACCTGTTTCACTGCTGAAGGGCCCATGAGCCATATTCTGGTGCAGCACTCTGATTTTCTTCTGGGAAACCATAATTCTTCTTTCATTCCTTGTTCTGCCCTAGAAAAGGCATGTGACCAAGCCGGCAATCTCTAATCAAAATTGTTTTGGTAAGGGTAGACATATGAAATTAATTCAGGCTAATTAGAGTGTATCGGTCAACCTATTGCCACAAGAATGCTGCGTAACAAACCATCCTGAAACTTAGTGCCTTAAAACAAGTCACTTATCTTTTACCTTCAGACAGCTGAGGGGTCACTAATTAAGGTTTGGCTCTGCTGGGTGGTTCCTCGCATCTTTGCTGAGCTTGCTCTAGCATATAGGTGTCGATCTGTGTGGGCTGGGACCTGCCCGTCCCCCAGGCTTCTCCTGGGACCAGACGGTCATCTCAGGCATATTTTTTTCTCATCACAAGAGTTGAGGTATAAGAGGTAAGTCCAATTGCCCAAAGGATTTTCAAGGCTTTGGTCATGTCACAACCACTAACACTCCGTTGGCCAAATCCAAAGCCAAGGGGCAAGGAACTACATTTGTCTCTTTGGGGGAGGAACTGTGAAGTTACAAGACAAACAACATTGATATAGGGAGAAGTTAGGAATTTGGGACATTGGTAGAATCTACTCCAGAGAAAAAGTACCAGAAATTTTGCCCAAACTTCTCTTTGTCCATGTACTTGCTGTTTTGAAGACATAGACCTGTGGATGGCAGTAACTCTGTGGCCTTTAGTGGGGGAGTTTTTCCTTGATTATAGAGTCAGTGCAAAGAAAATCACAACACACAAGTAAGGGAGATGAGGTTCCAGTGACCTTGTTGAGTTCCTGGATCCAGTTATGCCTGAAGCCTTTTGTAACCTTGGGAATTCCTCTTATGTTAACCAATAAATACACTTTTACTTAAGCCAATTGGATTACTTTAGATTTTCTATCCCTTAAAGTTACCCAACTTCATGATTTCATCTCTAATAACTAGCCTGGTGCATGAGTTAATTTATTTTTTTCCTTCAAGCCTAATAGGAATTTGAACAAAAGTAAATATATTGGAGAATTTCCTTCTCTTCAGTTTATAGTGTTCCATTGGAGGGTTCTTGTTTTTCTAGAAGCCAGACTGATATTTGAGTTGTCCCTCTTTATTTTCTTCATTGTATGAAGTGGCACTTGACTTAAGTTCCCTGACCCTCCGTTTTCTCTTCTGTGAAGTAGGAATAGTGACCCTACCTACTGCCCAGAGTCTCTAAGAGGGCATTGCTTGGAACACAGTGTGCTCAATTAGTGGTCCCCCCCATTACTCTCATCACTACCCCCACATATTAAAAACCAAAAAACCTCTGTACTATGGAGGGAACATCTTTAGTATTCCCAGAAGGCTGGATTTGGAATTGGGAGACCAGGATCCTCAGCCCTTGCCATGAGATGTCAGAAAAGTCACTGCACTTCTGAGTCTCAGTTGTGACCCTGAAAGCAGGAAGGGGGTGGGTATCAGCCCCCATTCTACCGGCCACCCAGGATTTCTGTAGAGATCTAATGAGACAAAAAGTGTGACAGTATGACTTTTTCACAGATACAACAAAAATTCCACTACATGGAATGACGATAGTGGTGGTGATGGTGGTGGTGGTGATGGAGATGATTTCCATTACCATATAGTTTATTGAAAGATTTTCATCTGGAAAATGACATGATTAATCCTTTTGGTTAAAATAGTCTTGGACTGATATCCAGGATGGGTTAAAGTAGAGATGGGCATACATATGGCACTACCATTAAGACACCTTTAAAATAACCCAATGATCCAGTACCTGATCAACATCATCACCATCATCACTATCATCATCGTAATAACCATCATCTTCACCACCACCATCATCATTATCTTTACAGCAAACACATAGCATTTATGTGATAGGCACGATTCCACATGTAGCAATTCAAATTTCTGTAGTTAAAGTCATAACACATCATCATATGATGCTTGATTTTTCCGCATTGTATGTCCATGTGAATACATCTTTTGTCCTCACAATTGACCCATTTTTCCTTGAACTCTGCTGACTGTGTCTCTCTTCTTTATTATCAAGCCAGTTCTGCCACAGTTCCCAACTTTCCTAGGTGTTTCTGCCCCCAATTCAACATTAAAGCAAAAAAAAAAACAACATGTATTGAGCACCAACAATGTGTCAGACACTTCTCGAGGCCCTACAGACATGGTGGTGAGTAAGGCAAACATAGTTTTGCCTCCTAGAACTTTCAGGAATTTGCAGTGTTTTCTTAAGTTGTGGTTCAGAAACACCTGGGGTGGTCGTTAGACATAGAGACGTCTGGGCCTTAACTTTGACCTACCAAGTCAGAAACTCTAAGAATACCAAGGGATGCGTATTTTTTCACAAGTTCCCCCAGGTGATTCTGATGTACAGTTGGAGATCTACTGGTCTACCAGATGCCTCCTTAGAGGAGGAGAACAAAGAAAGCCAACACACCAATCCAAATCCAAACATTAAAGGGAACATGGTCTGTAAATCCAATCAAAGTCCATCTCTCCATTATTGAAACTCTGAGGGCTTCGCCACCAAAATTTGCCCACCCTAGTTTTCTAAATACAAGTATGACCAAGTGTAGCACCCTAAGTCCTCCTGGCATCCAGAATACAGATGCATCTGTTTATCAACCTAGTGTCCCCTATAACCTGGGAGAAGAGGACAGAAAGTGCTGAACTCCCAGGTATCCACTAAGCCTAAGTCTTCCCCAACTTTAGGATCATGGATGAGGGCACATTCTCCAAGCCTTAGCATCTTCCCTGGACATCTTTGGCTTTCCCTGCCCAGCACCCAATCCCCCTGCTTCAGGTAACCGCACCTGGGTTTTTCGTTGGGAACCTTCCTCCACCCTGTACCTGTAGTCCGGTCAGACTTTGGTCACATGGCTTCCCTCTTCCCTGGATGCTGATCCCTGAACTAAGCCAAGGCAGCGCTTTCTCCCTGGAAATGGAAATATTGAGTGAAATAAGGACAGAAGATGGAGCTGGTTTGCTCTCCATGGTGGACGTGGTACTTCTTGGTGCCTGGATTACAAAACCTTCCCTGGTCCATAATCTGCCAAAATGTGGTCCTTCAGCAACTCCACGGTCACCAACGTTTCAGTTCTCCAGCTGCAAAATTTCTTTTTTGGCTGAATTTATGCAGAGTCAGTCTCTCTTGTTTGGAAAACAAAGAACCTGAAATGATACAATACTGGCCGCAATCTCCCTGCCTGATATTAGAGTTCTGTGTTTTCCTGGACCCTAGTGTTTGCCTAGGTCACTTTCCAGAACTCTCCCTAGACCTTGTTGTTGTAATTCTAACCATTGTTTCAGGTTCTACATGAAGCCAAGACCCCCTCAGTCCTGGCTTTGAGAACCGCACGGCCTCAGAAACCCTGAGTTTTTGTGTGTGCGCTGTAGTTACTATCCCAGACCCTTCCAAAAACCAAAGAACACAGCAAGATTTCAGAACCCTCCCAGATTCCTCCTCTTACCCCCATCTCCCCACCCCTCTACGTATATTGAGAAAGCCTTTCAAGGTCAAGCCCATTCACCATTAGACCAAGAACTTTCTAGGGAGTGGGAAGTAGGGATTTGCTTTTATCCCCTTTCTTCCCCCAATCATCAAACATTCCTGGAGCATGGGCCCTGGGCTTGCCTCTGTGTACACAGAAATAAAAGACAAATTTCCTCTTCTGAAGTAGCTCTGTTTAATGGACGAGACAGAAGATTAAAAACAATTATAATTTAGTGTGAAGTGTGTTATAGTAGTGACAAGAATGAAGTCACTATTTTAACTCTTGGGGGAGATAAAACAGTATTCATTGTATATCTATTAAGTATAATTACCATGCCAGATGTCACATATATCAGTAATTTATTTTTTCCCAAAAAATGTGACATTAAACTAATTTTATGATAGTAATAATAATGCCACCATTTTTTAGCATTTAAATTTACACTGAGCTGAGTGACTCACATGCATTAACAAATATTATCCTCTCTATAGCTCTAGGAGGTAAGCATAGTTATCTCATTTTACAGGAGAGGTTCAGAGGGTTTGAGTAACCTGTCAAGGCCATCCAGCTACTGAGTTGTGGTTTCAAGACCTGGATCTCAGGTCTGTTGGTCTCCAACTCTCCACAACATTCTTCCAATGTCATTTGGAGGGTAAATGTTTGACCAACATTAACTTGGCCTTCACCTTGTGTCCATTAGTAATTCCATCACAACACGCCACTTTATCAGAGGTGAGAACCAGTTCTGGGTGACCAGGAAAAAGACAGTGTTTGTAAAGGCTTTTCCAAAGAGGTGATGTTTGATCTAAAATTGAAAGGATTAATGGGATTTCATCATGAGAAAAGGCACTCTCCTGGCAGAGGGTCCAGCTGGGGAATGTCCTTAGAAGTGAATACACAGTGAATGTCTGGATGTTTTTATGCTCATAGATGGTGTGGGATGATTCACAAAAATACCTCAACCATGGACACAAAAACAAGAGGAAGGGAAAGGGGTGTGAGTAGAGCATGTAGGAGAAGAAATTAATAGTTTTCTATCAATATGCTTTCATGTTTTCCACTGGTTTCAATAAACAGACATTGATTTTGTAATTTTTCACTTTTTAAAAATGTTATATTTACTTTTTGTTGTAGTAAAATATATACAACATAAATTTTGACCATTTTTAAGTGTATGATTCTTTGGCATTAATTACACTCACAATGTTTTGCAACTGTCACCAATATCTATTTTCAAAACTATTTAATCACCTGAAACAGAAATTCTGTACCCAGTAAGCAATAACTCCCCATTCCCCTTGAAAATTCCTAATCTACTTTCTGTCTCTGTGAATGTGCCTATTCCAGATATTTGATGTAAGTGAATCATACATTTGTCCTTTTGTGGTATGTGTGTGTGTATGTATATACACATAAGTATATGTATATACATACACACACACAATAGAATATTATTCAGTTTGGATACATGAAAAACACGATGGACCTTGAAAACATTATGTTAAGTGAAATAAACACAGTTGCTCTTGTAACTTATGAAAAAGAATTTAATAAAATTTTAAAGTATCAAAATGTGAAAATATCAATGACTTGGTTCTCATTGCTCTGTTGGAAAATTTGACATTAATTAGAGTTTCATGATATTTCTAAATATTCTATTTCTTTTGATTTAATAAAATGTTCAAAGCATGAAAATGTGAAAATACCAAGAAATTTATTTCTAAGCTCTCCCTAGGAAAAGTTGATATATTGCTTAGGGTTTCATGATATCTCTAAAGCATTGTTTACTTTTTTCATTTAACTCCCAAAACAAGAAAGAAAAAAAACCTCTGTGATTTGATTAAATATTGAATATTTGAGAAATAGAGAGTAATCCTATGTTAAAAGGAAATTATGGGTGCTGGAAGGGCAGGCCTTGAATATCATGCTAAAGAGTTTGGATTTTACTTACAAGGTGGTGATAAAAGTTTTTAAATATTCTCTGTAGGCTCTAACAGTGACATTTCTATATGGACTATTTTTTGGCTTGTATATGGTGTAATCTTAAGTGGCTTTTGGAAGACTCAGTCAAGGGCCCCCTCTTCTGGGAAGCACTTGCTGAGCTTTCAGCCTGTACTAGAAGTTCCTCTTCTTGATCCTATATCCCCGTTAGAGCATCTTGGAATGAGTTAGGAATGTGTGTTTCCACGTTGGTGTGCTGCCTTCATGGACTGATCAGCTGAAGGCAGGAAGGGTTTCTCACTTATATATACACCCCTCTCTCCAAGCACAAGGCTTGCCTTTTAGGAGGAAATCAGTCAATGCACATTGACCTGCACTGAGGGTGGCTTGGAGGGAGATTTTCCTCTGCACCCCCCATCTTAAGCCTCAGCACAGCGTCGGTATAGAATTTTCCCGTTCCATCTCTTCTCCAAATCCCCAGAGACCAGGGGGGATGTCTCAGAGATCCAGAGCTCCAGTTTAAGCTTGCCTCCTGCCTCCTCCTCATTGTGAGGACATGCAACTCAGCAGCTCAGAGGGTCCAGAACCTTGAGGAAAGGTGCATGTGAAGGACGGGTACCTTGTTCAGGACCAAGAACAGCTCCTTCCAAGATGGAATCAGAGGCAATTGTTCCATCCACTGGTGTTTCCACATCTGCATAGAAGCTGAATCCACCTGGGCACCAGAGTCTCCTCCAGGTGCAGCCTCAGCAAGGAAGAATCTGTGCCTGTTGCCTTTCAGCCATCAGGTGAGGAGAACAAATGCTATTCTTTGGGGTGAAGACAAGGAACAACAAAAAGAAATTTCTTTTATAGGTCAACCAAGGCATGCCAGATACTGACTCTAAATACTTTAAGGACATTAACTTATTTGATGTCTAGAAAGCCTAATGAAGTAGTAGCAGTAGTATCAGCAGTAGTTATATTTCCTGTTACGTATTAATACATGGAGTCAAGTGCCTTTCTGAAGACCATACAATTAGCAAGGGGGAAACAGCCCATTACTCATATCCATTTGACTTTAAATCCCTTGCCTTTGGCCACCGTGCTTTACCATTCCAAGAGGTCTGGCACATAGTAGCTAATATTACATGAAATTGATTAATTCTAAGGGAAGAATAATTGCTCTTACATTGCAGAATAAGCAAAGGGGGCTTAACTGGATTAACCAACTTTCCCAGAGTCACAATTCTAGAAAGTAACAGCTTTCAAACTCCTTGAGGCCAGAACCCAGGTTTATTTGGGTCCTTATATGCACTACTCCCAGAACACTGCTTTCTCTGCACAAAGTTCTCATCTGATAAATGTTTGTGGAATGTAGTAGAATTAAAGACTCCTATGAGCCAGTGGTCTGTTTTCTCAGGAGAGCAATTCTGGGTTTTATTCAGGACGATAGCACTCAAACACAGATCTGTGTAACTCGTGAGCCTGAGCCTATAACCACCACACTAGGCTGCCCCTCTCTCCACAGCAAAGAAATTATCTATTTCATGGTAAAAGTGATTAATCCTACTTTTAAATAACATAACTGCAGCTTTAAGAAGTTGAGTAGCTTGCACAAGACAACGGAGCTAGAAAGTCACCTGGCTCAAATTCCTCCAGGGGCAAGAATTAGTTCTTATTCTCCACAATAACTCCTTTATAACTAAATAGTATCAAATTGTTCATCGCTGATAAATGGCTTTGATATGGGAATCACCTCTGAATATTCTAGTTCTGGGCTCCAGGGTGCCTGAAGGATCACCTTTTGGGATGCACTTATTGGTTCATCTGCAGATTAACCAGGATATCTTGGAGCACATGAAGTCATCAGCCAGCGAAGGAAAGTGAGAAAGGATTCATGGAGGGTGCAAGTATTGAGCTGATATGGATGGAAAAAAGATGATGAATATGAGAGGCAGAGAAGGAAGAAAGGGGAGCAATTGGGGGAGGGATGGCTGAAGGAGGGGGTCAAAGGAGTTCTTCTCCAGAACAAAGGAGAGTTTGAAGAGCCAGAACAAAGCCTCACAAAGGGATCCCACCTGAGCAGGACCAGAAGTAGTTGAGGGCTCTTGTTTAAGTTTGCAGAGAGCTTTACTACAAGTCAAACCCAAGCTCTGGGAGCCCAGTTCAGAACCAAGGACAGCTCCACCAACAGCAGTGTCGCCCTTCCAGTGAAGCTGGCATTTTTCACATGGTCCTTGAGGGAACTGAGTAAAATATCATGCAGAATTCCTGAGACCATGCCTGGATGATAGAAGGAGCGACTTAAGATACCCCTGGTCATTGCTGCATTGTTGGTCGTGGCAAAAGACTGCAAAACACTTGATTTCCAAGGTCTTATGGGCACAGGTCCTTGACTACATCTTTATCCCCTTCTTTGGCTCTTCTTGCTCACTAATCCCAGCTCAAAGGAACCCTCTTCTTATTCCTGAGGACTGCCATTTCCTGCTCATCTCACAGCATTTGCACTTGCTCTTTCTTCTGCCCACAATACTGTTCCACTGAATGGTCGGTGTTGTTAGACCCTTCTCATTCTCCCTGTCTCTATCCAACAACTACTCTCTCAGAATCCTTTTCCATGAGGGACAGAAATAACATACCCAGTCTCCCAGCCCACCATCTGCACTATGTGAAATGATGTTGGAATTTAGTTTTTGTTCAATAAAGTATATTTTCCTCTATGCCATGATGCCATGGGAATAGAAATTGTCCCATCTAGTTCCTGGTGCAGCTTATTTTTCATCACATATGTTAGGAGTCCTGTATCACAAGGGTGAAGAATAAGTGAGATAACACATGAAACTAATTTTCCATCCATTGCTTCACTTAATTTATTATAACAACATCATGGGAAGCAAATGTTATTCTTCCAAATTTGTATGGTCAATTTTTTTGTAAAAGGTTACAGACTTAGTAATAAGAGTGATTAGAGTGACAGAGATGTATGATCTTGGGTTCAGAGTTTGTCACTTGGATCTACAGTGTCTCTAAAACAGACAGTTTCCATCAGAATTTGAGCTGGCTAAATCAGTAGAATATCTAGGCATTGGGTACAACCTCCCAATTTTTACTACTGTACCACTGAAGTAACCATAATGTCAACAAATTCTGTCTCTCTGTAGATGGAGAGGACCTGGGTGTTGACCAACATGACCAGAGTCCAACAGTTTGTCTTGCTGGGTTTGTCCACAAGGCCAGAAGTAAGAGATGCCCTATTTGCCATCTTCCTCACCCTCTACCTGCTGACCGTCCTGGAGAACACGCTCATCATCTATCTCATCTGCAGTCACAGTGAGCTGCACAAACCCATGTACTTCTTCCTGGGCAACCTGAGCTGCCTGGAGATGTGCTACATGTCAGTGACCATGCCCAGCCTGCTTGTGGGGCTGTGGAATGGACCCTACCACATTTCTTTCACAGCTTGCATGACCCAACTTTTCTTTTTTATAGTCCTCATCTGCACGGAGTGCACCCTGCTGGCCTCCATGGCCTATGACCGCTACGTGGCCATCTGCCGCCCCCTCCTCTACCCACTGCTCATGCGGCCCCAGACGTGCTTGGGCTTGGCCATGGCTTCATGGCTTGGTGGGCTGGTGGTTTCGGTGGCCAAGACGACATGCATTGCCAGCCTCTCCTACTGTGGCCCCAATGTCCTTAACCAATTTTTCTGTGATATCTCCCCTCTGCTCAACCTGTCCTGCACCCACGTGGCCCTGACTGAGTTGGTGGACTTCATCTCCGCCATCGTCATCTTCTGTGGAACTCTGCTAGTGGCTTTGGCCTCCTACTTGGCCATCGGGGTGGCTGTGCTGAGGATGCCTTCAGCTGCTGCCCGGCACAAGGCCTTCTCCACCTGTGCCTCCCACCTGGTTGTCATGGGCATCTTCTACTCAGCAGCTCTCTTCATCTACTGCCACCCCAGTCGCATCAAATCCATTGACCTCAACAAGGTGTTGTCAGTCATCTACACGGTGCTCACACCCACGTGCAACCCCATCATCTACTGCCTGAGAAACAAGGAGGTCCACACAGTGCTGTGGAAATCTCTCCACCAGCCGTGATCCTGGTCTTGATAAACTGGACCTCTCCCCCACCTGATTAAAGATCTTTCATGGCCCCAAGCGCCATAAATCACCTTGAAAGGCAAATGAAAACCTGGAGGAAAATTTTCCCACCTAATATACCATGACCTCTTACCAACTATAACAAAATCTGAACTACCCAGGAGAACAATGAAGTGTTCATGAGAAAGCAAGTAATAAAGAAGAATTGTATGTGGCTCATAACCAATGAAAAAAGATGCTCAAGTTTAATAGATGATGAAGAAATTCAAATTTTAAAAACATCTCATTTTTACTCCTAGAAGACAAATATTTCCCAAATACGTCCATATGTTCCCACAAGTACATATAGATATATGTACATGAATATTCATTTTATCTTTATTTGTAATGAAAGAATTTTTTTAAAAACCTTAAATGCCAATCAATAATGGATGAAGTAGATTACATTACATAAATGCTGGGACAAATAGAGAGAGCTATAAGAAGGAAGTGGATTTGTATGTTTTGACATGGAAATACGGCTAAAATATATTTGTTAAATAAAAAAATCAAGTCAAAAACAGTTGAATTCCTCTTTTTTTAGTTTTTTGCTTGTTAAATTTGATATAAGTTCAAACTTTCAGATGACTGCAGGAATGCAAAAAACTCTCATATAACCTTTATCTAGAGTAAAAAAAGTTTGTATTTTACCCATTTGCTTTATTACTAATTCATTCATAGTCTCTTACTTTATATATATAGGACACTGTGCCCCTTTACTCATAAATATTTTAGTGTTTTTAACCTAAGAACAAGATTATTTCAAATAACCACAGTACAATTATTAATATCAAGAAATTTAATATTAATATCATACCTAATCCACACTTATTATTTAGATTTTATTGATTGTCCCCAAAATATCTTTTGTGGTTATTCTCCCAGCTCAAAGTCCCGTCCAAGATCACACATTGCATCAGTTGCCATGCCTCTTTAGTCCTACTTAATCTGGATGAGTTAGCCATATTTTGAGTCCTTGTCCTTGACATTTTGAAAGAAAACATGCCAGTTATTTTATAGAATGCCCCTCATGCTCCTTCCCTAGTTTCTGATTGTACATTTTGGTGGAATTCCACCAGAGTTATGTCTCCTCAGTCTATCATGCTAGGGGTGCAACATGGTGGTTTGGCCAGGTATCAAGGATGTGAACTTGGATCAGTTTAGGTGGAGAACAATAGGTTTCTCCATTGCATTTTACTATGTTCACCTTTGTAATAAGTAAGTAATTTATGTGGAAGATTCTTTGACACTATGTAAATACCATGTTCTTCATCAAATTTTCACTCACTAGGTTTAGAATCCATGGACGATTTTCTAATTCCATCACTCCTTTTATATTTATTATTTGGAGATCTACTGGAAGGAAGAACTTTTCCTTCTCCCTTATTCATTTGATTAATTTATATTAGTGGAGTCTTGGATTCTTATTTTTTCCAATGCATTATACTACAGTACTGTCAATATTTATTTTGAAGCTCAAAATTTCCCAGATTTGGCTGCTGGAAGCCCCTTAAATCTGGTGCCTCTGTATTTTTGATGTGTTCTCTAAGCTCATCCCTACTTTCAGGCACAATAAGATATTTCAGTCCCGTGTTGTACTCTCCCTTCCTCAGTCCTGGAAACAACCATTTCTCTCAGGAGTATTTGCTTTCATCTGTTTTTATGTAAAATTTACATACAGTAAAATCCACAAATTTTAGATGTTCAAGTCAATGAATGTGAAAAATGTGTATACCCATACTCCTGTCAATATATGGGACATTTATTTCACTCCAGAAAGTTCCCTCATATTCCTTCTCTGTCAATTTCCCTGACACAGGCCATGGGTGGTTCTGATTTTTTTCACCATAGATTAGTTCTTGTCTCTTCTAGAGTTTCATGTAAGTAGAATCCACAGTGAGGGTTCTTTTGTGTATGACTAATTTTGATCAAATAATGTCTGTGAAATTTATCCATATTGTTGTGTGTAGCAATAGTTCATCCCTTTTTATTGCAAGTAGTATTCCACTGTGTGAATTTAATACATTGGTTTATCTGTTCTCCTATAGATGAACATTTAGGTTGTTGACAATTTGGGCAATTAAGGAAAAAGCTACTATGACCATTTATGAAGAAGTGCTTTGTGGGCATATGTTTTCAATGCTGTTAGGTAAATACCTAAGAACAGAGTTATTGGGTCAAAAGATAGGTATATATTCAAAACCATAAGGATATATGAATATTTAAAATGTTTATAACTTTTATATCCTCACCAGCCATACAGAAAAGTTCTGGTTGCTCCACATCCTTGCCAACATTTTGCTCTGGATCCCAAAAAGTCATGCTTCTTCCACATGCAAAATATATCTATTCCATCACAACATCCCAAAACCTTAAGGCATTTCAGTAATAATGCTAAATACAAAGTCTCATCAAAATCGGTTAAGGGTGTGGTCTGTCCTGGAGATCAAGTCCCATCTGTGGACATGTGAAACCCAGAGAACAAGTCATCTGTTTCCAATATACAGGCATGGGATAAACATTTCCATTCCCATAGGGAGAAATTGGAAGGAAGGAAGGTGTCATGGGTCCCTACAATTCCAACACCCAGCAGGGAAATCGCCATTAGATTTCAGGGTCTGAGAGTCACCCGTGGATCCATGTTTTGTCCTCCAGGCCTAATGAGGCAGCAGCCCCGCCCCTGCCATGTTGCTTGTGCAGTGGTCACTCTCTCCCCTACAGTGGGTAAAGGCTCCACCCTCTCCAAGCGTTGGGAAGGTGGCCAGGCTCTCTGCAAACCCTGGGACACAGAACCCCACTGTCTCCGACTATTTGTGTGGCAGCCAGACCCTCCAGGAACACCAGGGCACAGGTCCCGCCCCCTCCCAACACAGGAGCAGAACTGCTCTTTTCGCACACATGGGTGGGCCTGCTCTACGGGCCCTGGAGAAATCTTCCATCCAGACCTCAGCTTCCATGGGTCTTCCCTTGAAGTCATTTTTTTCCTTCAATTTATCCCTTTTCTGTCCCCTTCAGTTCAGGTTGTCATGGTTCCACTCACACAAATTTCATACAAAACTTGTTGACTTTGCATGCGGTTCACAAGTTCCCAATCCATCAGACAAAAGGACTTTCTGCATATCTGTCCTGTGTAACTACATTTCCAATCCCAACTTCCACAGAAATTGCTGACTGATTCTAGTTCAGCTACCCCCCACATGGAGCCCTGTTCTCTGAGGGCTCACTGTCTGGAAGCTCGTCTCAGAGCACCCTATCTGGATAGACTCAGAATTTTCCAAACCATCAATTTCTGGTTGCTTTGTGCTCAGGAGATCAGGTCTCAGCTTATCTCTTTCCTCTTGCATTTTGCTAAAAAGTGCAAGGGGAACGCAGACTGCCCTTTCCATATTTAGCTTGGAAATCTCCTCAGCTAAATATCCATGTACATCACTTTCAAGTTCTGCCTTCCATCCAACATCAGAATTCAATTTCACCAATTTCTCTGCCGTTTTAGAACAAGGATCACCATTCCTCCGGTTTCCAATAACACATTCATCGTTTCCTTCTTAGGCCTCATCAGAAGAACCTTTAGTGTTCGTATTTCTACCAACAGTCTCTTCAAAGCAGTCCAGGCTTTTTCTATCAAGCTCCTCACAATTCTTCCAGCCTCTACTCATTACCCAATTCCAAAGCCATTTCCACATTTTTTTTATTTGCAATAGCAGCACCCCACTCTCCTGGTACCAAAATCTGTTTTATTTTCCTAGGTTGATTAAAGCAGATACCATGAAGCGTCTTGGCTTAAACATTGGGAATTTATTAGCTCATGGTTTTGAGGCTAAAGGAAAGCCCAAATCAAGGAATCATCAAGGCAATTCCTCCTCCCCAAGGACTGGCATTCTGGGGCTGGCTGCTGGTGATCCTTTGTCCTTAGCTTGTCACATAGCAGGGCACATGGTGCCGTCCCCTGGTCACTTCCTTCTCTTCTGGTTTCCATTGAGTTCAGCTTCACAGCTCCCTCTGTGGCTTCCTCTCTCCATGTCCACTTGTAAAGGATTGCAGTAATAGGATTAAGGCTCATCCTAGGCCACACCTTAACTGAAGTAACCTCATCAAAAGGTCCTACTTACAATGGATTCACACTCATAGAAACGGATTAAGTTTAAGAGCATGTCTTTATGGGATACATACAGCTTCAAACCACCACACAGTGTCTTAATAGTTGTCTGACCTGATCCTCTCACTTTCTTATTTCGAAGCTTCTACAGCAGTTAACAAAAGCCATCCAAATCCATAATGCTTGTAATTATGCTGCATGCAGGCATTCAGTGCCGCAGAAACTACGTAACCCAAAGCATTGCCGACCACTACTAGACCATCATCCCAATCCATCACAGGTTAGAATTTAAATCATTGTGTTGCTACTACATAGCAATGGTTATCTTCATCAAATCAGCAGTTAGCTTCTTACTACTATCTTATTAGTGAGTGATTAGGGCTATTTCTGTTACCAAAATCAGCCTGCCTGTCACTGAAAGAAGAGCCTAAGACAAAATCTGGCATGCAGTTTGCTTATCTTGAAATGTGGTGCCAGGGACTTGGAAAATGAAATAGGGAAGAAGGGTGTCCAGTACAAGGATGAATTATCAAGGTGTTTTACAAATATATTCACATGTGTGGGCAAAGATAATGTACAAGGATGTCTAGTGCAGTAGTGCTTGTAATAGCAAAAAACTGTAAAGCTAAAAAACGCTCAACCATAAAAGCCTTGTAAAATAATTATGATCCATCCTTCAGAAACTTCACTTTAGGCCATCTCTCTCCCAGACCCCTTATGGAAGGAGGCTTCTACCACCACCTTTGCAGCAGATGTCCTGACATAGTTCATGATCAAGTCTTCCAAAGTTAAAACAACTCACACTGAAGAAAAAGCTTTCTAGGGGAAAGGAAAAGGTCTTGTGCTTTTTTTCTCAATCAACAAACATTCCAAACACCTACTACGAGCCAGGCCTCTGCTTTACCCCAGAATATAGAAATAAAAACTGTTTGAGGGCTCTGAATGAGGCCACAAGTTAGTGGTGAGAGAGAAAAGTAAGTATTTATAATACAGGATGATAAGAGCTATGTTAGTGTCAGGAATAAAGTGATTTTTATACTTAAGGGAAAGAATTAACATTCATTAGGTGCCTTCTGGGTTCCATTGCTGTGCTATATCTGTATACATCTCTATGAATTAAATTTTTATATCACCTCTGAGGAGTGAATATTACCTCCATTTTACAGGTGTTAATGTCAATAGCTACCATTTACTGAACACCAGTAGGTACTAGGCACCACATTAGGTGCATTTCGTGTTTTGAATGGTTCAATGCATCACTTTCAGGTGAGCATCGTCATCACCATCTTGCAGATGGTGGCACAGAGGCTCAGTGAGGACAAGGACACACAAACTTTGAGTGCCAGTTCAGGAATTCAACTTCAGTTTCTAATACTCCAAATACCCATTTCTCCAACTTGGTTTAGAGGCCAGGCATTCAGTTGCATTTCCTGGGTGCCTGCTGAGGATAATGCCGTTTCCATCCCAGTTAATTCTGTGTGGCTGGAAAAGAAAGAATTGGGTGAAAGCTTCTCTAAGGAAGTGGAATTGAGCCTGAAGGATGAATTAGATTTCATCTGGAGTGGGCAAGAAAGACCACTGTGGACAGAGGTAGCATCATGGGCATAGCTATAGATATGTGAAAATGCACTGTTTTGGTTATGTTTTTATGCACACAGGAAAAGATATGAAAAAACACACTCCAGTATGTTAAGTGCATTAACACTGGTTTTCTCAAAAGATGGGAGCTGCAGGGGACATACTGAAGAGGTCATATAATTAGTTCAAAAATATTTTGTATCATTTACTGATTACAGCATATTGTTTCCTGTTTTACTGTTCCTGAAAAATATTGCTAAGCAAACTCAAAGTTTGTGTGTCCTTGGCCTCACTGAGCCTCTGTGCCTCCATCTGCAAAATGGTGATGACAATGCTCACCTGGAAACACTACTTTTATCTATTTTAATAAATAACCTATTTAAATGTCTATTTAAAAATTAAAGGAATAAAACTTAATTTGATAATGTTCCCTCCAAATTTGCATTGGGTGTTCCAGAAACCAATGAGAGACCTTTTTGGTGGGGAACTCAGAGACATGAAAATGAGAAGTTAGTTTGTATGTATATAGTGCTTAATATTGAATGCTTACTTAGAGAGCTAAAATATTCAGCAAGCAGAGGGGAGGGATTTTTATAATTCCCTGTATGAGCTGGAGGAATGTCCTATCTACCTGTTTGCTTCTTGCTTTATATAAAGCAGAGAGGCTCTTGTAACACTTCTGAGAGATTGAGCTTAGACATCCCTCCTATGATAACCTTCCCACACCTCCAGACTACTGAGTTAGGTTTCCCTCCTCTGCACACTGACAGTTTCCTCCTCACTTCCTATATGTTATAATTTCTGTTTCAGCACAACATCTCTCACTACCCTGGGAGCAACTTGAAAACATGAAATGTCTCATGTGGCTTTGCATTCCCACCATCTAACACAGGTCCTGTCACCTATTAGTGTGACAAAACTGCACGAGAAATTATTTGGAATCAATGTTACCTTTGAATCACATTCCCAAGACCCAGCATACTTTCAGGAAAAGTTTTCAATTCAATCCTTCCTCTAAATCCACAGAGATTAGGAGATCCCTCTAAGGTCCATCTCTTGCACTTGAGCTGATCTTCCTGCTTGCAGTGGGCTATGAGGACGGAGCTCGCTTGGAGGCTCCAAGGACACAGAGGTGGGGAAATGAAGAGGAGCAGGTGAGAGAACATTGCTCTGGACCAAAGACAACTTCTGAACCAGACAGAGGTCCTGGAATGCGCTGGCCAACTCTTCAAGTTACTGGCTTCTTCATCTCTGTCCAGGGTCTGAAGCTGAATCCCTTGTGACCCCAGGATCTTCTTCAGAAAGAAAAAACAGGACTTGTCTCACTTTAGCTGAAAGGTAAGGAAACAATTTCACTGATTTGGGGAAGAAAAAGAGAAGACTAGAGAATTCTCACTCCTGTGGGACACCTGTGGCTTGCCACATGCTGCCTGGGTGCTATGGAGACCTTGTTGCATTTAATCCCTGTGACAACTTTATGAAGGCAGGGTTATTATCTCCAGGCTGTAGTGAAGACATGGGCTGCAGAGTGTCAGAGCACTTGTCTAAGCTCACAAAACTGTCAGGGGTAGGGCCTGGGCTGCAACCAATTCTAGCCAATTCCAAAGCCCCGACCCTAACTTGATGACAATATATTTCAAACACAAGCTCAAAAATTAAATTAGTTGGTTAAGACTAGCATTAAAAAGGAAATAGAATAGAACATGAAAGAAAATATCAGAGTGCCTCAAATAAGGGTAAGGAAAAGTGTTGTTTTGCTAAACGTCTGTCTTATGTGTGTATGTGATGGTGTTTGTCTGTGTGTTATTGTGACTGTCACAATGCAAAAGGCCTTTCTTCCTCAAAGGCCGCTGTAGTATATTACACCACATCCAAATAGCCTGGTACATAAATGAGAGGTATAGTCATGTAGTGTATTTTTTAATTCCTGAAAGAAGTGTCATTACCATCTTAAGTAATAGATAATTCAGGCTTTAAAGAAGTTAAGAATCTTACTCATGATTGCAAAGCTATCAAACTGTCAAGCACTCAAGCACAAACTTCTCAGAGGCAGAAACCAAGTCAATTGTCACTGTGACTCAGGCTCTTGGTGAAATTCGGGGCAAAAAAATGTTTATTGAATAGGGCCAAAACCTAGGAATCATTCTCAAGTAGTCCAAGCCTAGGATTCAGAATATCTCATTGATACACTTATCAGTTCTTCAGCAGATGTATCAGGGACGCTTCCAGAGCCTCTGACGTTATCAGAGAAGCAAGGAAACACGAAGGAGCCCCAAAGGTTAGTCAAGGACAGGGATGTAGAGAAGTGAAAGGAAGACAGAAGAAGAGCCAGGGATAAAGTGGGCCAGAAAAGGAAGAAGTCCAGCAGGGGAGAGAAAGTCCTGGTAGCAGACTGGCAAAAATTCAAGTTCAGTACCAAGGAGAGATCCACCACCGGCAAGCCCGGGGCCGCCGCTCCCGGTCAGGACCAAGGACAGCTCCAGCAGCCAGGCGGCCGTGTTCAGACCAAGCGCGCCCTCGCCGAACACTGCAGAAATCGGCTGGAGAGGAGCTTCGCTCACAACCAGATGTGAGGCGTGTGCATACACTACTTCATTTACTATTTCAACAGCCATTTGAATTGAGGTAGGTAAAATGTTCCCCGATTCTATTTAGAAATTGTGACTCGGGAAATTGAACAAACACTGGGATTTTCAGCAGAGTTTGCCAGACTCCTAACATCATGCTTCAAAAGGATGACTGGACACAGGGCAGGTGATTTGCATTGGAGTATGAGGTCTCCTTCTCACTTTCCATGTGATCTTGGGCATCTTGAAAAGGAGAGTCAGGAACATTTAGTCATCCAGAACGTCACAAGTGTAAAATGAGATTCTAAAACACCAAGATGAAAGTTTGCACCTCAAATATGTCTGCCTCCTTGGGCTAAACTAGTTCCCTGTAATTATAAAAGAACATTAGCAATGAAGTTATTTCATGATATTTGTTTTTCCTGTTTCTTTGTTTACTTTGTCTGGAAATGTTTTTATTTATTTTTTGATAAATAAATTTTTAAAAGAAGAACATTAACAATAACAACAACTAATGATAAAGAAAATGCATTGCATTTATGTTATTCAACATTTTTTCATCTGTTACTTGAGGAGAACTATCCTAATGACCTCATCTATATTAACCTAAACCAACAGACTTAGGCTTAGACTTATCTTAGACTAAGGAATGTCACTTCCCCTTAGTTTGGGCAAGTTGAGAATTAAACATTTTTAGGGGGGAAATTTTACAGAAACTGATGAGATAGAAGGAATTAAAGCATGGGAGAAAGAATATAGTATTTGAATTCAAAATAACCCAAGAACCCATAGCTGAGTTGTGATTTTGGCCATGTTTTAAAGAGCAGGACATATACATATAAATACATGAATATGAGTAAATATTTCTGGGAATGGTTCACAAGAAACTGTAACAGTTGTTACCACTGGGGAAGGAAGCAAGGATACTGGAAGTTAGGACTAAGAAAAGTTACTTTAATATATACATATATATATAAAATTGTGAAATTAATATACAGTAATAGTGACCTCTTTTGATGAACAGACATGTGAATTTTTTATGTAAAAGCTACTTTTAAATGGTTTTTATATAAATATTGAGTGGATGCAAAATAAAATGTATAACATAGGCACAGGTATAAGAATAACAATGCGGTGAGCTCTGTGTGCCTGTCAGTTACATTAAGAGCATGATGTTATCCTCAAAGCCCCTGCTGAGTCCCCCCCCATCTTGTCCCATCCCCTTCCCCACTAAGAAACAACTACTCTCCTGATGTTTGAGCCTATTATTCTGCTTTCTTTTACCACATGCCTTTGTATTCCTAAACAAATATGTTAGTTATAAAATTTTGCATTTTGATTCATATATATATGAATATATTTTGTTAATATCTGTAGGATTCTTTTTTTGTTGTTCAACATTATATCTTTGAGATTACTTAATGATTTTAGGTGTGCTCCTGATTCATTCATTTATTTAAAGAACATTCTATTATATAAACAGGCCACAATATATTTGTTCTTTCAATTTTTTTAATTTTTTCTAGTAAAATAGTGCTACCTTGAATATCATTTATGGATATGACTTGGGCTTAGAATTCTTCAAATTTAACAGATTATGTCAAATTGTTCATGAAGTGATCATACCAGTTTATCCTTTCAGCAGCAGTGTATTAAAGTTCTCATTTCTGCAATTATTGTTAAACTTAATATTTTCAGGAATTTATATATGTATGAAATGGTATATATTTTTGCTGAAATGGTATATATTTTTGCTTTTTAATGTCTATTTCCCTGGTTTCTAATGAGATGAAGCATATTTCCACATTTTTAGTCTTTAATACCTGTTCTTTGATTAAATATCCATTCAGTCCTCTTGTACAGTTTTCTATTGAAAAAAATGGGTGAAGTTTTGCTTATTGGTTAACCTATTTGTTTATCCTACGTAGGAATCTCCTGTAACTTACATGTACTGAAAATATATTTTTCTAGCTTGTGACTTGTTTCTAAATTTTTACGGCAATTAGAATGTCTTACGATGATCAGAATATTTTAATTTTAAAGTGAACAAGTTTAAAATTCTTTTCTTTTATTGTTATCGTTTTCTAGACCTCATGTTCATAAAAATATCTCTCTATATTGTTTTATAAAATTTTAGAAATTTGCACTTCACGTGTATGTTTTTAGTTCACCTAAAATTTTTTTTGTGTGCATGCGTTGTGATAACTAATTATTCAAGAGCTGTTCACTGAAAAGTCCATCCTTTTTCCTGCTGACCTGCAGTACAAGTTATGCCATAAATCAAGTTTTTGGTATGGGAATGCTTCTGGGCAATATTCCATTCCATTAGTCTGATTGTTTATCTCTGAAACTTAATGTTCATTGGGAATGTTTAACTGGGAAGAAATCTAATTTCCTCCCCCTCCCCTTAATTTTCTGCCGTTCCACCACACTGGCTTTTATTTTCCTTGAAGGTGCCAACTCCTTCCTGACTCACTTGCTTTTCTTCTCTGGCTGGTTCTTTCTCATCAGTCAGGCACAAATTCGTACAATACTCCTTTCCTCAAGACACTTTCTCTGACTGCCCATTCTAAAATAGCCTCCTCCAGGCACTGCCAAATGCACCCATCCCATCTCGCTTTCTCCATAGCACTCATCCTCTGAAATTCTCTCAGGTCTACTTTGCCCTTGTGTTTGTATTCTCTATCTCTCACTATCTAAAATTTAAGTTCCAAAAGCCTGACAACATTGGTTTTGTTCATTGTTTGATTTCAGAAACTTGGTACATAGCAGATGCTCAATGAGTATTTGCTATTGAATACCTTTGGTAGGTAATAAGTCAGAGAAATAGGTCTAAGCAGTATATTCTCCATGTCCCGGTTGTCCAAAAGTCCAGTTAGTTCTCCAGTATTAATGCCACAAACAATGGACCGTACTCTCCTAGAATACAGCAAGATCCCTAAAAGGCCGGTGTCTTTGGCTAGGGGGTCACACAACTTGCATTTCAAATGCATGTGTCCTTGGATAAGTCATATACACCTACCGAGCCTTGGTGTCATCATCTCTAAAAAGGAGAAAATAATACTCATCTTCTAGTCTGGTTATGAGGCATAAATGAGAAAATGCGTGTCCTGGGATGGCTGCACAGTGGATTCTCAGTGAAGTACAGTCCTCCTCATTATTAGCTCAATTGCTTATGCCCAATTTCATATTTGGAATACTGTGCTCTCCTCTTTATAAGTCTTTGGGGTTGCTAAGATGTATCATTGGTCAGAGTTCAGAAAGCCACCTGTGTCCCAAGGTTCTGGGCCTCTGATTTCTTTTTTTAATTGAGATATTATTCACTTATAAAATTCACCCCTTAAAATGTGCAATTCAGTGGTGCAGGACGTTAATATAATTGTGCAACCATCACCCCTATTTAATTCCAGAGCATTTTTGTCATCCCCTTGGAATCCAAAACCCATTAGCAGTCAATCCCCATCTCTTCTTCCTCCAATCCATGGAACTGCTAATCTACTTTCTGTCTCTATAGATCTGCCTGTTCTGAATATTTCATATTAATGGAATATGTGGACTTTTAGCTTCTTTCACTGAACATAACATTTTCAAGGTTCATCCATGTTATAGCATGTATCAACACTTCATTCCTTTTCATAACTGAATAATATTCCATTGTGTGGATATACAGTTTTTATCGATTTTAACATTTTTCACCCATTCATCAATTGATGACTATTTGGCTTGTTTCTACTTTGGAGCTATTATGAATAATGCTGTGATGAACATTTATGTACAATTTTTTGTGTAGACATTTGTCCTTAATTCTCTTAGGTATATACTTGGGAGTAGAATTTCTGGGTCATGTGACAACTATGCTTCAATATTTTTGAGGAACTTTTTTCTCCAAAGCAACTTCACCATTTTCTAATCCCACCAGAAATATATGAGGGTTAAAATTTCTTCACATCCTCATAAACACTTACTATTGTCAGTCTTTTGATCATAGCTATGAGTGTAAAGTGATATCTCATTGTGGTTTTGTTGTATTTCCCTAATGAATAATGATGTTGAGCATCTTTTATATGATTTTGGCCACTTGCATATGTTCTTTGGATGAATGTCTATTCGTATCTTTTCCCTTTTTAAAATTGGATTATTTGCCCTTTTATAGTTGAGCTGTAAGTGTGCTTTATATATTTTGGGTATTAGCCTCATGCCCAGACTTCTTAAGAGCCTATAAGCCCTAAACTTTCTATGAATTTCTTGGTTTTTAGACCCACTTGAAGGACTTTCCTTCCACCAAAATTCCATTCCTCTTAGACAAATATTACATACCTATACGAAGTAGGAAGACCATAGATTTTTCAAATAAGACCGGTATTGCAAAATATTCTCAGTGTCACCACTTAATGACTCAATCTCTTTGGATAAGTTACTTAATGCCTGTGAACTTCAGGACAGTCACATGTACAATGAGAAAAACAGTGCTTAGTTTTACAGAGTGGTGAAAATTAATTGACTTTCATGTGTTTAAAAGAACCAACACAATGAAGGGGCATAGAGATGATACCTCACATATGTAGTGTCTTTCTTGAAAAAAAGACAAAAAAAAAACAAGGCATGTTGCCTTTCTGTGAGGAGACATCTTTAGAAATACTCAGAGAGGAAGTTGCTCATTCATATTTTTGGCATAAAATCATTGCTGCTGGCATTTTCCTCTAAGACACAGTGGCAAATTTTCTCCAGAAACGCAACCAAATTAAGAAGGGTATACTTCTCAGAATAAGGGAATTGTGAGCATTCCTTTATTTAAAATACTGCAAATTTTAAATAATACTGGGAATTTTTTAAAAAAAAAGAAAAAAAAGGAAAAAGAAGGACAGAAAGAAATCTCATTTAGAAAAGATCACTTTAGGTAATTAAAAATAACAAAAACAGCAAATAAGACCTCACTATACAAAACACTTTCTCATCTACTTCTATGTTCAGTATTTACTAGGACCAAGGACATCAGGGGGTACATATAATCCCCATTTTACAGATGAGCTAGCCGAGGCTCACAAAGATTGAGTGGCTTGCCTAAGTAAGATTTAGTAAGCCCAGTGAGTTTTCTGTTTCCAAATTTACAATTTTCCAGTTGTTCCCCACAAATCCTCTCAACAATAGTCAACTAACAGCAAAGTTACATTTGCTTTAGGGGCCCTAACCATGTACACTCTCCCTCTTTTCACCACTGGATGTCTCTAAAAACTATTCCTTTCTTCACTAGATGGAGAGGTCTCTGGAATTGGCCAACATGTCCAGAATCCAGGAGTTGATTCTGCTGGGACTGTCTGCAAGTCAAAGCGTAAAGGACGGGCTATTTGTCATTTTCCTGACCCTCTACCTGCTGACCCTCCTGGAGAACATGCTCATCATCTACCTCATCTGCAGCCACAGTGAGCTCTGCAAGCCCATGTACTTCTTCCTGGGCAACCTGAGCTGCCTGGAGATGTGCTACGTGTCAGTGACCACGCCCAGCCTGCTCGTGGGGCTGAGGGCCAATCCTTGCCGTGTGTCCTTCACAGCCTGCATAATCCAGCTCTTTTTATTCATATCCCTCATTGGTACCAAGTGCACCCTGCTGGCCTCCATGGCCTATGACCGCTACGTGGCCATCTGTCGCCCACTCCACTACCCGCTGCTCATGCGGCCCCAGGTCTGCCTGGGCTTGTCCTTGTCCTCATGGCTTGGTGGGCTGCTGGTCTCGGCGATCAAGACGACATGCATTGCCAGCCTCTCCTACTGCGGCCCCAACATCCTCAACCACTTCTTCTGCGATGTCTCCCCTCTGCTCAACCTGTCCTGCACCCACGTGTCCCTGACGGAGCTGGTGGACTTTCTCTCCGCCATCGTCATCTTCTGTGGGTCATTACTAGTCGCTCTGGCCTCGTACGTGGCCATCGGCAGGGCTGTGCTCCGCATGCCCTCGACGGCCACCCGCTGCAAAGCCTTCTCCACCTGCACCTCCCACCTGGTTGTGATGGGCATCTTCTACTCGGTGGTCCTCTTCATCTATTCCCGCCCCAGCCGCATCGAATCCACGGACCTCAACAAGGTGTTGTCGGTCATCTACACGGTGCTCACGCCCATGTGCAGCCCCATCATCTACTGCCTGAGGAACAAGGAGGTCCACACGGTGCTGCGGAAATCTCTCCACGGGCGCTAAGCCTTCCCGGGGACAACTGACAATTCCTCCTTTTAATTTTACAACATTCATGGCCAAGAACATATACATGAATTTCAAAGGCAAACAGAAATTTGGAGGAAGATATTTGCAACATAATATATAAAGACTTTCTAAAACAAATGATAAAAGTATGAATACTTCATGAGAAGAACAAAAGGAAAATAGTCATGAGCAGGATGGTTATTGAAGAAGAAATGTAAACTGGCTGGTAACTTACAACATGATGTACAACCTTTCTATTAACCTAAGAATTACAAACTTAAAGAGAAGATAGCAGTTTCCCCCTGTACACTGAAAAATATTTTAAATGCATAATACATACATATACAGGAATGTTTTTGTAATATTGTAAATTATGGGGTGTTTCGGTTTGCCCGTGCTGCTGGAATGCAAACCACCAAAAATGGAAACACATTCAAACTGGCACATGGAGTAAACATTATTTTACAGGAAATATCTGAAAAAACCTGAATGTCTACCAATGGGGATTATTTAAATATATTATGTTATATCCACACTGTGAAATAACATGCAGCTGTTAAAGGGATTAACCGGACTTGTAGGTATTGACACAGAGAGATGGCCTAGGTATGTTGTTGAGTCAAAAATAAAAAATCAGTATATGAATATGTCAAAATTTTTGTAAAACAGTAACAATAATGATTTCAATACTTATTTATGTTAATATATATGTAGAAAAGAATCTGAAAGAATATCAAATAGTTATTAGTTGTTATGTTTAAGGATGGAATTCAGGAGACACTTATTTTCTATTTTATATCTTTTAATATTTTGCAATAAGTCTACATTACTTTTATAACTGGAGAAATAAATACTATAATAGAAAAAAGAAATTTAAATCATGACCCTGGCAGATTTTTAAATTTTAAGTAATAAGAACTCATGCTGAAAATTTCTCAAAGGATATGAACATGTTCTGGTGTTTGCAAATTGGTACATTTTAGAAAGTCAGTTTGTTAACAAACACAAAATCCTCGAAAATCTGAATACCCTTACACTCATCAATTCCATTTTGGGAATTCATCCTGAAGAAAAGTATTAAAGATATGAGCAAAAATTGAGTTATGAAGATACACATTCAGAAATATTTCCACAAAGGAAAATTAATGCTTCAACAACAACAACAAAAAAAAAAAGTAATAGAAATGGTCAATAAACCTATGGAATGATTTTCATCCTGTACAACCACAAAATAAATGGATATCAAAGTAATAAGACAGGTTTACACATGTAAAATTGAAAAAAAAAACATAATAAAACATTTGAGAAACCCCAGTGTTGGCGTGGATGTGGGGACAAAAGTCATGATAATGCAGATTGGGACATTATTTTTACAAAGCAATTTCCCTAACAGTTTAAAATTGGTAAAATTTAAATTTACCAATATCCATCAAAATTTAAGTTTACATACACTTTAACAAAATAAATTACAATATTTTCTTCAAGCTATAGGTATCACAGTATCTTCTCCTGCTCTCCACCAAGGCTGCCTTCTGTCTACCTTAGCAGCACATTACATGACTGTGGTTCCCGGGCCTTGGGGAGGGGGAGAGGCCATGAGATTGGCTCTGGCCAATGAGTCATGGTGTCACTTCCCGCTGAAGCATTTAATTCCTGGTGTGAGACACCCCAGATCGCTCTCTTTCTTTTGCACAGAGACTGGCAAAGTTCAAAATGGTGGCTACTGCCCCCTCCTGGACCCTTGCCCATGGTTAGCAGAGACCCCTGCCTACCTGCAGTGCACATGGGGTACCAGAAACTGGCCAACAATTTATTGAATTGAGCCACCGAGGTGCCAGGGTATTGTCATAGCATCATCTAGTCTTCCCAAGAAAATGCCAAAATATTCAGACATGTGGGCAAAGATAACTAAATAAGGTGTTTATGCTACCATTACATATAATAACAATGAACTAAAAATAACCTAAATATTTATGTAAAGAGAAGTGGGTAAATCAGTTATGGAGCACTACGTGCAGTCTTTAAAAAGACCATGACAGTTCCTTCTGTCCCTGACTTGCAGGTATATTGCTAATGATGGAAGCAGGATGCCAGACACTATGATCTGGTAAAAGGGACTGTTTGAGTGTAGAAAAAAAAGCATGTAATATCAAGTAATACAACTTCTTCCTTCTCCTGAGAAATACACAAAACTCTTTGTAAATTTCATCTCGGGTAAACTTTGCAACAATGTTGTGAGGGAGGTACTGTCCTTACCTCCATTTGGAGCGGAGGAAGCTGAGTTTCAGGAGGTGCAACACAAGTAGCAACTCTAAAGCAATAACTTATTCTGTGTCCACTTGACTTTAACTTCCTACTGCTCCTGGACGCCTGCAGAACTAAGCCCACTTGGCCAGGAACGGACACCTGCTCTCTGCCCCCATGTCCCTCATAAAAATACCTGGCAGCATTCTAAGATAAGAATTATCTTCACATCAACCTTATGATGCAATTTCTGTTATTTTACTCATTTTATCAATGTGGCAATGAAGTGAGGTCACTGAGGTGACACAGCCAATAGGTAGTAGGGACAGGATTTAATTATCTCCGGCTAACCTCCCCCTTCCCCAGTGCCAGGCCTCCAGTCTGGTGAGAGTCCGCCTGGAGCCCAGTCTGCCAACATGCCCCCAACAATTCTCATAGCCCCTCTTTCCTCAGAGACTATTTGCTACTCCCCTTCCCTTCAGAGCTCCAGCCAGGTGGGCCTGGGTGGCTTCTGGCCAGCGTCCGTTGCCCACAGTTCTCAATCCCCAGGGCTGCCGTTGTCTGCTGCTCCTTCCAAGCCCTGCATCAATCACCGTGGTTGGCGGTGGGGTGTGAGGGTGGAACGCTCTTGTTTGCCAGGCCCGTATCTCACACTTACTCAGGAACAGGAGTGATCAGTTCACCCAAGACATAAGACTGAGGGCAGAGGAGGTTTCTCCTGGGGTGTGTGGAGTCAACAAAACATTAGCTGTCTGCTCAGTTATGATTCCTTGAGCAGAATGGGCCATAAGATGGGAAGGTGGAAGGATGAAGGAGGCCGTGACCCAAACTTTCCCAACGTTTTCGGAAATGTTTTGTCATCTGAAGGGCAGAAGGAGGCTATGCATGAGGCAGAAAGGAGTCAGTGGAAAGTGGGCGGTGATGGCTACAATTATGGTGGCTATTTACAGCCAAGTGCAGCCCAACTGGACATGCAGGACTAAGACAGTGGTCATGCAGGGGAAGGGGGGTGACTGCAGTCAGGGAAGCATCAGGGAAACACGAGATTTGGAGCCAGACCTGAGTTCAAATCCAGACATTAGGAAGGTGGCTTAGCCTCTTTAGTCTCAGATCCCTCATATTCCCAGTGGGGATAAAAGTCTCCTTTACAGGGCTCTTGGGAGAAGTAGACCTCATATGTGTAAATGGCCATCACAGAGCCTGGCATATATTTGATGAAGAGAGCTAGTACAGCAGAGCAGTTGTGTTCTGAACTCAGGATGCCGGGATTTGCATTCTAGATCTACCTCTTACTGGCAAAGTTATTTGGGCAAGTTGTCCAAGATCTCTGGGCCATATTTTATGATGTTAATTGAAAATCCTTCCCTGTACACACATAGACACACATTGCATTTTAAAAATTGAAATAGAATTATACCACACACGCAATTTTATAACATGACTTCGCAACGTATAATTTACATCTTTCATGGCAACAAATATACTTGCAAAACATTATTTTTCATGACACCTTATGATTCCAACGTGCTACAGTTTATTTAACCAACCCACTATTGCCAAATAA
Source organism: Choloepus didactylus (assembly GCF_015220235.1). Taxonomy (NCBI): domain Eukaryota; kingdom Metazoa; phylum Chordata; class Mammalia; order Pilosa; family Megalonychidae; genus Choloepus; species Choloepus didactylus. The sequence goes on from NC_051333.1 coordinate 1,760,859, forward strand.
TTTCCATTATAAACCACACTGCTGTGAACATCCTCACAGATACAATGTTGCAAGCATCCTAAATTATTTTCTTGGCATAAATTCCTTATGGTGGTATGCTGAGCCAAAAACCATACACATTGAGGTTTTTGATGCACATTACCAAATTACCCTCCAGAAACATTGTACTAATTTCAATTAATAACTTTTTATTATTACTTAAACTTACAAAAAATGTTCTCACTGCCCTTGAATCTTTCTGTGTGTCTATGTATGCATCCTCAAAAAATATCTATGCAAACACATGTAGGCATATGTAAAATTTTTGTTTTTTAAAAATAGGATATTATTATACACATTACTGCAAATTTTGCCTTTTTTGCTAAAAAATATATTCATGCCTTCAGGCCAATACATAGAAGAATAACTAATTGTTCTTAATAGCTTCATAAAACTTTACAATATGGAGGCACCATAATTTATTCAATCATTATCCAATTTTGAATATTCATATTCTTTCCAGTTTGCATTCAGAACAAGGTTACAGTAAACAACCTTATACATGTATTTTTACAGACCAGCGCTTTAATTTCTTTATGAGAAATTTGCAAAAGTGGAGATGCTGGGTCAAAGGGTAAACATAATTAAAGTTTTAATAGATGCTAGCAGGTTGCTCTCCAGGAAAGATTATTATTATTATTATTATTATTTCAAATAAGTGGTGCCCCCACCAGCAATATATGAGAGTACTTACTTTCCTTCAGCCTTATTAGTTTCATGTATTAACCATTATTTAAAACTTTCCTGACATGATGCCGGGATGGTATAATTTGTTGTAATTAGCATTTTTATTGTGTACCAGTGAGGTTTTTTATGCTCATTGATCATTTACATTGTTCCACCTATGAACTGCCTGTTTACAACTGCCCCCAATCTTATTTAATCTTTATATATATTCTTAATATATAATACATATTTATATATAATTCTATAATTAATATTATATATATTTTTAAGGCAATATTTTGACCACTTTGGAAAACAGTTCAGCAGTTCTTCAAAAGTTGAATATAGTTACCATTATGACCCAGCAATTCTGCTCCTCCTAAGTATATACCCAAGAGAAGTGAAAACCAACAATCACACAAAAACTTGGATACAAATGTTCAACAACAGTGTTACTCACAATAGCCAAAAAGTGGAAATTACCCTAAATCCCATCAACTGATGAATAAATATAATGTAGTATGTACACAGCAGGGAATATCGTTGAGCGATAATAAGGAATGAAGTACTAATACATGTTACTAGACGGCATGAAACTTAAAAGCACATTAAGTGAAAGAAGCCAGTCACAAAATGCCACATACTGTATGATTCCATTTGCATGAGCAGCTAAAACAAGCAGACGTTTCCAGGGGCTGACGGTGTGGAGGGAATGAGGAGTGACTGCTAATGAGTATAGAGTTTCCTTGGGGGGTGATGAAAATGTTTCAGAATTCGATGGTGATGGTTGTAAAACCTTGTGAATGTACTAAAACCCACTGAATTGTACAGTTTAAAAGGTGAAATTTATGGAAAGCGAATTCTATCTCAATAAAAAACAGTAAAGTATTGATAACTTGAGGGCTGTCCCATGCCTCAGTCATCTGGTCAACCTCAGGACCCATGCAAGGTTCTACCAAGAGCTGCCTGGACCTCCTTGTTCCTCAGGCAGTAGATGATGGGGTTGCACATGGGTGTAACCACCGTGTAGATGACCGACAATACCTTGTTGAGGTCCATGGCTTCGATGCGGCTGGGACGAGCATAGATGAAGAGAGTGGCTGAGTAGAAGATGCCCACAACAACCACGTGGGAGGTGCAGGTGGAGAAGGCCTTGCGGCGGGCAGCTGCTGAGGGCATGTGGAGCACAGCCCTGCCGATGGCCACGTATGAGGCCATGGCTACAAGCAGGGAGCCCCAGAGGATGACGATGGCAGAGACGAAGTCCACCAGCTCCGTCAGGGACACGTGGGTGCAGGATAGGTTGAGCAGAGGGGAGACATCACAAAAGAAGTGGTTGAGGACGTTGGGGCCACAGTAGGAGAGGCTAGCAATGCAAGCTGTTTTTATCACTGAGACCAGCAGCCCACCAAGCCATGAGGACAAGGACAAGCCCAGGCAGACTTGGGGCCGCATGAGCAGCGGGTAGTGGAGGGGGCTGCAGATGGCCACGTAGCGGTCATAGGCCATGGAGGCCAGCAGGGTGCACTCTGTGCAGATGAGGGAGATGAAGAAGAAAAGTTGGGTCATGCAAGCTGTGAAGGGCACATGGCAGGGTCCAGTCCACAGCCCCACAAGCAGGCTGGGCATGGTCACTGACACGTAGCACATCTCCAGGCAGCTCAGGTTGCCCAGGAAGAAGTACATGGGCTTGTGGAGCTCACTGTGGCTGCAGATGAGGTAGATGATGAGCGTGTTCTCCAGGAGGGTCAGCAGGTAGAGGGTCAGGAAGACAGAAAACAGGGCATCTCTTATGCCCATCCTAGTGGACAAACCGAGCAGGACAAACTCCTGGACTCTGGTCATATTGCCCAACTCTACAGACCTCTCCATCTAAGAATGAAATATATTTGCAAATTATTTTGTAAATCTATCTCTCTACATTTTGCCTCACCATAGGGTCAAGTTGTTATCTCACTGGGTATACAAAATAATCTCTAGTGTCCCAGCTTCCATTCTTGCCTTCTACCATCCTTCTTGCAAAGAAGTTAGAAGGCTCTTTCAAAATCATACATCATACTGGGTCCCTCACCTGATTAAAACTCTTCACCAGTTCCCTATTACCCTCAAACAGCAAGTTACTTCAAGGCCCTGAATGTTGAGATGCCTGATGTTTCATATTTAACTCATTTTATGCTTCCTCCTGTCCCATCCACTGAAGCCCCGTGGGTGCCCCATCACTTCTTCAAATGCACCAAGATCCTTCAAGCCTTAGAGAACTCCAACATAAGCTTCCTTCTATCTGGAACACCCTTTTTCCCATTCTTTTTTTCCCCATTTCTGGCTTTTTGGCATCCTTAGCAACAGTTTTGATATGTTGTCCTCACATAATCCTGCCTTGAAAATTCTATATCAAACTCATCCCCACCCTGTATCATTATTCTCTATCCTTGTATCCCATCATTTCTTTTCCAATCAATTATTATTTTAAATTATGTGTCTGTTTGTTCACTTGTTCATTTTCTCCCCAGTTGTACTGTAAGCCTCCTGAGGGCAGGGACTATGTCTGTCTTACTCATCACTGCATCCTCAGTATCTAGCAAAGAAGAACATCACCAGGCACATTATAGGTAGCAATACATGCGTAATCAATGCACAGTGGATCAGAGACGGATTTCCAGCTTCGCACCTTCCAGTAGGTACAGCAGCAAATGACTTCAGGAGTGTGGCCGGGAGCCTTAGGGTGACCCTTCTATTCAACCGCTGATGATTGTTGACTTTGGTAGAGTCAGCGAACTGTGGTTGGAAGAACATTCACCTTGGAGTAAAAAACCTGCCTTGTCTGTTTATTAATCCCTGAACTGTCACCTGATTTACATAAGCCTCCGCTTTTTCCCTCTGTAAAATGGGAAGAATGATATCAGCTCCTGTGACGTGTTGTAGAGATTACAAAGAAAATTAAAGGGAAAGTTTTATACAAATGAGTACTACTTTTGATAAAATTGGATCTGTCTCTTTTTTAGGTTTAAATTTTTTAAAATTCTGCACTGAACTTCAGTGGTTCTCCTGGGCATCTTGGAGTAAGAACAATCCTCATCTCACTTATTATAAGCACAATTTCCCAAATGATTTGATGGAATTTATAGGAGAATTTGTTGACATTTGTTAGAGACAAGAATGAGTTATGGTAGTTTTCTAGGAAAATCAATGGAAGTTTGATCCCTGATTTATTCTAGAGAGCGTTCTCTCTTTTCCCCTCCAAAGGAAAAAGGGTAGAGTTTACATTTATTGCACATTTCTGTGTTCCTGCCACCACTGTGCAAAAGGTTTCATTCATTTCTCAATCTCCTGCAGAGTAGGTGTTATTTCCTTATGTTAAGATGAGGAAGCTGTGGGTCTCAGAGGCTACAGTTAGGAATGGAGGACACTGAAATTATTCAAATCAGTTCTATCCGATTTTACTACACAAAAGTGCCTTGCATTAGAGTGCATTGTTTATGAAAGGAGTCACATGTAACTTTGGAATGAATGGAGATTCCTCAAATTTCATCTCTCAGATTTTGGTCTAAGGGCCTGTGGCATCAGTATCACCTGGGACTTGTTAGAAATGTGAAATCTAATCCATCCCATGACCAACTAACTCAGAATCTGCATTCTAACAAAACAAATTGGTGATATTTATGCACATTAGAGTTTGAGGAATACTAATCTAAAAGACAGGGAAAGTAATCCTTGGCAAAGTCAGTAAAATCCCTAGACTCTGACCAATAATATATCTTAGCAATCCTATGAAAATTAGAGCTTATTTCAAATATGATATTGGCTGATGTATACTTGCACATGTAAGACCAATGTAGTATTGAAAACGGATTAATTTAGCATATTCTATGTACCAGGCATTTTATGCAATTCCCTCATTTAAGCCTTAAAACAACCTTGAAAGATAAAATTATATTTCCCTATTCTATGCACCTCACATTTTAATTGTTATAACTTTAAATTATTTTAAAAATGCCAAAGTTCTTTTCTTAATCAAATTTATATGTATATGTCATGAAAAATTTGTGTGAAAATGAAGGGAGATTATATGATATATATATATATCTTGATATACAATATGTTTCTATATAAATGTACGTATGTATATACATGATATCCCCTCATTTTCACACAAATTTTGCACACTATACATATTGTTGTCCACCTTGCACATTTTTACTTAACAAATAATCTTGTAACCTCTTGTGACTATTATTCTCTTGCCAATTCTCTTCAATCCTACTGCTTTACGTGAAAGATAAGGTCCCAAATTGGTACTAGTTTGGCTTTAACTTCTCTCTAACATTTGCTGAACTTCCCTTTTAACAAACCAGGAGCAGTTTCCAGGCTTTTCAGCAGTTGGGGATGGAAAGTGAGAACATACTGCCATTGTTTTTTGTTTTTTTTTTTTTTAATTGGACTTTGCTTTTATGGTCACCTTCTATTTATGGCAAGTGGTACTGTTTTTTTCTTTTCAGGAAATGTATACAGTTTCAATTTAAAATAACTACATTTTAGCGAGACAAGTAAGTTGGCTTGAGAAAAATGTTAAACAACAGGGCAGATGGCACAGGGGTATAGCAAAATTTTGGAAAATGGTATTTGAATGTTTGGAATTTAAGAAATACTGAATCAGTGTCCTTAATCTTACAGATGTGAACTGAGACCCCATGGTTGTCCTTAGAGCTACAGAGAGGTCTGTCTTGAGCCTATGTTTAACAGAAGTCCGTTTCCTTCAGCACAAGAGCGAGGTGGAGCTGTCCCGGGTACTGAAACAAGTAGCTCTTTTTGGCCCCGAGAACGTTGGTGTCCAGGATTCTGCCCTTAGTCTGTTTTAGCCTCATCTCTGTCATAAAATCTTCCTGGGTGCAGCCTATCTGCTACCTCTACCCCTGCCTCCAACCACACATAATGTGATTGATGAATATTCTAATACTAGCCTCTCTTCTGCCTTTTACGGGGATGCTCTTTGTAACAAAACAGACACAGCTCTGCATCCTGGACATGCCACTTCCTCCCTAAGGGTCTTTGGAGTAAATCACTTAAGCTCTCTGAGCCCCAGTTGGATCACAAATAAATTCCTGGATTCCGAGTGCCAAAGGCTCATGATAATAATAATTCCAATTTTTTCAGCATTTACCAAGTGCAAGTGCTGTGTCAAGTGCTTTCAAATCATATTTTATCCCCATCACAACAATACTGAGAGGTCAGTATCAATGCTTCCATTTTACAGATGTAGAAACTAAGTACCAAAGAGTCAGACAGCTTCCCCCAAAGGCTCTTAGGAGTAATTAGTTGAACACAGATTCAACCTTTCCGGGTCTGGCTGGCTCCACAGCCTACGCTACTTACAGATAGTTGGTGGAACTGTCCCTGGTCCTGAAGCAAGCACTGCTCAGCTGCCCCAAGAATGGCTGCTGCCCCGGGAGCTGTCCTTGATACTAGACATGACCCTCACCAAGCAGCTTCAGCTCTGGGCAGTGGAGTTGCTCTTGGTTCTAAAGAAGAATCCCTCAATTGCCCTTTTGCATTGGTCTTTCTCTCTCCTCACTGTAGTTCCCTCTGCCGTGATCTACTTCCTCCCAGCTTTTGCCTCTATTCGTAGTTCTTCTTCTCTTTGTCCCTGGTCCAGACTTAAATTTGCCTTGAATTCTCCTATGACTCAAACTTCACATTGGTCACTTCAGATTCCAAAACATGTGTTTGCTTATTCCACAGAAGAACCAATATATTTCACTTCAAAAGTGACTTTGGTTCAGCCCAGAATAAGAGTACTAAAGGATTATTTAGAATTTTTGTTTCATCCATAAACATTTACCAAGCATCAGCAATGTGTTGCACACTGAGCAAGACTTGGGTCTTCACCAGAAGAGTTTGCCACCTCCTGTTTTTTTGTTGAGTAAACGTGGATAAGTCACTTAAACTCTCAGGGGCTCATTTGCCTTTTCTGAAAATAAAGGGAAATAATTTTCCTCATTTCATATTCTGTAATACTTCCACTATTATAAAAGAATCAGATAGACCTGGCTTTGATTTGTAGATACTCCATTCAATAGTTGTGAGAGTTTTGGACAAGATAGGTGTCCTCATAGACCCTCAATTTCCTTATATGAAAATTGCAGATTGTTTTAGTACTTACAAGATTGCCATGTGCACAATTTCTGGCACATGGCAAGCAATAAATGTTAGCTATCATTATTAAATAATATGTCATCCAGCTATAGGTATTATATTTATGATGCATATATTATTTCATTAATTTCCAGGTTGTAAACTATACTGAGTGAAGTATTATTATCTGCATTTTAAAGGAAAGACACTAAATCTCAGAAAGTGAAGAAACTTGACCAAGGTAACAAATTAGTAACAACACATCAAGCCAACAAACCTGGGTCTACCTGTTTCTGATGCCAGTTATCACTTCTCTAGAGTTCATTGCTTCCCTGTGTGAAAGGAGTTGCACAGGTTTGAATCTTTACAATGAAGTTATCCTTTTGCCTGACCTCTAAGTCAGATTCCAGTGCTGACATATTAATCTAATCATTCTTTCAAGGAAGTAGTCATGTAAAAAGGCAGCAAGCAGGGTAGTCATTCTAGGAAGGAGTGGTTACTTCCATAAAGAAGGATGGGGGAAACCTCATGTAGGATGTGACATTTTAACTGAGGCCTTGAAGGATTAGAATTCTGAGTTAGAGAACAGGTGGTATTATGGGCAGCCCTGGGACATAGAATTACACCAGCAAAGGCAAAAAGACATGATGACACTTTAACCAACATCACTTAGCTAGCTTGGGACTAAAGCCCCAATTTTAAGCTCCCAACCTTGGCATTCCTTGTCAACCATCCCTGAGAGAAATCTTGGTACGGTAGAAGGAATTAGGGCTTTACAATCATATAGACCTGAACTCAAACTCCAAATCCTCCACAAATACTTGTGTGAAATCTAGAATTATTCTTCCTCACACTTGTTTTCTCCTTCTGTAAAATAGGAACCATATTATTAATTACATCATTGGATCACCGAGAGGATTAACTGAGATAATACAGGTAAAGCAATCAGAAAAGTGCCCTGCACAAAATATATGTGCTGTAAATACTATTTCCTTTCTCCTCATCTTGAGCTTCACTCTGCTTTGCCACCACAGTACTCCATCCAGTCTCCTTACCTGAATAGATCAAGTAAAATGATTCTACCAGATTGGTTCTAGGTCACTGTCTTCCTTTTTTGTGTGTCTAGCCAGTGGTAAGATGGCCTGAATATCCACTCAGGGACAGAATTTTTCATAAATGGAACCAGAAAGTGTAGTCGTCAGAAGACGAGAATTTCCTTGAGCCCTTGATAGGCTGGAGGGGGCTGTCCTTGGTGCTGATCTCCTCCAGCCCCTCCTCACTCCTCTGCCCACTGCTTGCTCTGTGCTGAGTGATGTCTGGGCAATGGCTAATTGCCTATGTCCTCACAGCCAGTAGGAAAGCAGGGAGGCCAGTTTAAACCAAGACTAAGGTTCCCCGAGACCTCCCCTGGTCTCTGTGGAATAAAGAACCGTTGGGAAGGATTTTCTCTGAATCTCTACTGAATTTGATGGAAGAGGGCAAAGGCACCCCTAATTTGGAATCATCTTTGGGCTATATGGATAGATATGTACTGATACCCTATTATGTTCTGGAATGCATTTTGCATGCCTAGAACACAATAATAAATCAGACTTTGTCCAAGGTCTGTAGTAAGGGCAGGTATGTAAAACGATGAGGGCCAGAGATTGGGGAAGTAGTAAGAAGGGGTTCTAGTCCAGAAAAGGGGCCTCTGGGGCCTGTGGCCATCAAGTCTTATGTTCAGGAAGACTTCTGGGATCACTTTCACTCAGCACTACTCAAGAACAGTGCATGTACACAAACACACGCTAGGTCATTTGTAAGACTTTTTGAAATCCCCTCTTTGTCTTTTGTGTCACTTCAGAATTTCTCAGTGTGGCATTTCAGAGTCCACCTCTTATGGCCATGGGTGGGAGCTGTTTTATAAGGCATGAAGGATAATGAGTTGGGCATGGACTGAATTTAGGATTCTGGTAGTTCATTGGATATTTTGGAAGGGCTTCTTTCAGTTCTAAGTGAAAGAAATATAATCAATAATATTTTCCATAGAAATTCCTTCACTGGGTTTATCACAAAAGGCAGATTAACAAATCAGTGAGAGTTACCTCTGGATTACAATACCCTGACAACTTAGAGCCAGGGAAACAACTGAATAGCTCATAATAGAAATTTGGCATCATCTATCAGAAATCTTAATGTAGGTATCCTTCGACCTGGCAAAATCATATCTAGGAATTAAACTGAGACAGCAATTCTCATACTTTTTGGTTTCAGGACTTGTTTTTACTTTTAAAAATTATTGACAACCTCCAAAGATTTTTGTTTATATTGTTTATGTCCATTTATATTATATTATTTAATCTATATATTTATATAATTTATATTATAAATTAAAACTCAGACCATTTTAATTTTAGAAAGAACATGAAACCCATTATATGTTAACATAGCATTCTTTTTATTAAAATTAACTATATTTTCTAAAGCAAAAAGTTAGTGAGAAGGCTGGCTTTGTTTTACATTTTTGAAAATCACTTTAATGTTAGCTTAATAGAAGACAGCTAGATTCTTACATCAGTTTATTCATTCAAGCAGTTGTAATTTTATGTGCAATGCAGTATCTGGAAACCTCCATTCTACATTCCTGAGAAAATGAGAAGAGGAAAAGGCAAATAGCATCTTAGCATTCTTATGAAAATAATGTTAAACTTGCATTGGCTCCCCTAGGGGCCCTTGGACCACATTTTGAGAACTACAGGCTTAATATATACAAAATATGTACATGATGTTAAATACGTGGAGATAATCTGAATATCCAATTGAGAAGGGATTTATTAAAGAAACAGGTACACCCATGTTACCTTCCTTATCCCATGCAATGCTATAAAATAATGCAAAATTTTGTAGGAGAAAGTATAGTGAGAAGGGAAAATAGATGAAAAGTTGTAAACTAGGGAAAGCAAGTTATAAACTTGCACATAATCACCTTAGTGATATATATATATATTCATATGTCTATACTCAAATACATCCACATGTGTACATATGTGGGTGTGTAAATGCATTTTATAACTGAAAAGGTAAAATATTCATTGGTGTCCTCTTTGATTGGTAACCCTGGAGGTATTTTAAAACTTTATTTTTGCATCTCCTTGATATTAAAAAAAATTGCAACATACATAGAACCAGAAAAAAAAATCAAAGCAATTTTCCAAAAGTCAATTTGCCAAACTTGTTTATCCATTCCATGAATGGGCACTTCCATGTACCAGATATAAACTGGATCATTAAATGAAGCTTGAGATTGTGTTGTGATTCTTTTTGTCCTTGTAATACATCCCAGCGGAAATGAATGTACAGATAAAATATTCTATTTTAAAGCTACCTCAAGTAATTATATTTCCTATGTGGTTTTGCCACTAACCTGATACATAGCTACATACATTTGTTATTTTTATTTTTGATTTAATTGTCTATTTAAATTTGTGCAATATTTACGTGGTCCCAAAGTCTAAGTTAAGTAACAAGATACATTCACTGAATTCTTACTTTCATCTCTGTCCCCTCCACTCCGTCTCTCCTCTGATAAGCAACAATTTTAACTTGTTTATTCCTTACATCGATCTTTTTGAACAAATAAACAAGGAAATATACATATTTATATATTTGTTTTTGCACTCAATAATTGTATACAGTCCTGCCCTATGTAGTATTTTTCTTTACGCTTTAAAAAATATATTCTTGGTATATTTTTGGATATTTTTCTGAAGGTTAATTTTATACTAATAGATTTATGTAATGCCTTAGTCCCCCTTTTTTAGACTCTGACCTTTGGCTCCGTCTGTTGAGCAAACACAGTTGGTCCATGAATGACCTCATCAAGCAGTGGAATGAACTCACCCGGACAACTCACCTATGTGTGTGAGAAATAAACATTGTATGCTGATTTAGCCACTGCATTTTGTGTTCCTTTGTTACAGCCACTAACTCTTAACCCAGGGAAGTGATATTGGGATGAAGGAAGTAGGGAGAGGTTGTTAGATTTTTGTGTTTACCTCTTCATACTATATGACTTGTCACATCAAGCATGAATTAAATTTGCAACTTGGAAAACATTTTCAAAAATTTAAAAACCCATTCATCGAAAATATATTTTTAAAATTCTGTATTATAGTCTGTTCTTTAAAAGAAAATAATGTATATTTTTCATTCAACCCACTATTATTAATATTTAGATCATTTCCAGATTTATTTTTTCTGTTATCCACCATGCCATATCTATATAACTGTATACATTTATAGTGATGTCCTTAAATTCCCAAAGGTTTAATTATTGAATCAACAAAATTATATATATATCATTTGGAGACTTTCAAAATTTCCTCAAAATTATTCGAGAAAAATTTTTACCAGTTTATATTTCTCCCAGAGTTTAAGTGTCATTTCTTTACATTCTCACTAATCTTTATTACTTTCTCTCCTTGCCAGTGGGTGGGAAATATTTTGGCACTGTTGTTTTAAATGGCAACAATATATAACTAGTGAAGATGATTTTTTTCATTTTTTGTTTTTAGATAGTGTGGCAGCTTGCAGCAATGGCCCCACATCTTCACCTCTCTCTGTCCGCAGCCCTTGCCATGCCGCTTTGCAACGAGTGCCCTTCCACCAGGAGTGAGGTTACCTTTCGATTCAACCATGTTATTTGCTTACGTCAATGTGACTTTTACAGATATAATGCAAGCAGAAGCATGAAATGGGCTTGCGCATCAGGGCTTAGTCTCATTCAACTCTGCCACTACCATAAGAACGGGCTGGCCAACCATTTGGAGGGTAAGAATTCCTGCTAGTAGAGCTGAATTGCTCCCATCTTCCCAGCCAAAGGCAGACAAGATCAGTCAACAGCACACAAATTCGTAGTATGTGGGTGAATCACCCATCTGAGCTCAGACAAAATTGCCAGCCAGCAGATTCATGAACTACATAATTCTTTATTGTCTTAAGCCACAAATTTTGGGGAGGGTTTGTTATGAGATTTATTGCGGCTATAGCCAACTGATACAGATATTTTTATTTTCCATTTTATACTTCACCTACTAGGAATCAGATCAAAGCTGGGTTCACATTTCAACCCTGCTCCTTCATTAGCTCTGTGTTCCTGGGCATTGACTTCACATTACTCTGCCTTTATCTCAGGGTTGTGTTTTCAGTAAGTAACTTTGTAGCAGGAGGCAAAGTCTCTCTCCCAGACAAAGAGCAGACTTGCTTGCACTTACTATAAAGGCAATGAATCCTCCAAGTGCAGAGTTCCCCTCCTATAAAACAACCCACTCCACGTACCAGCATCCATCACAGGTACTTTGTGTTCTCCTCCTCGCCTACAAGCAACACACACACACACAGGCCTGGTCTCTTTCCTTTCCTTCCCTCTATTTGGTTCTTTGCTCTATCTCCCCTTACTCCTCTGCCAGAGGCAGGAGTATAGAGCCACCTTTTTAAAAGTGTGAGCCTTAGCGAGTGTGCCTGTGTGTGAGAGACAGAGAATAACATGCCCTCCATAGAATTGTTGCACAGAACCCATTCCCAATTCCCAGCCCCAAGTATGCCCTCCAGAAATATTCATTTATCTCCTCTCTCCTCAATGCCATATCTTAGAAGCCAGTCTTTTTGCCCAAGAGCCGCTTGAAAGCCCCTTTCATGTCCTTGTTCCTCAGGCTGTAGATGAGGGGATTCAGCATGGGGGTGAGGGCACCGTAGGAGATGGAGATGATTTTGTCTCGGTCGTGGCTGCTCTTGTCCTGAGGCATCATATACATGGCGATGGCCGAGCCGTAGAAAAGGGCGACCACCGTGAGGTGTGACCCACAGGTGGAAAAGGCCTTGCCACGGCCCTCTGTGGACCGCATCCTCAGCACAGCAGCCAGGATCCGTCCGTAGGAGGCCAGAATGAAGGCAAAAGGGGCCAGCAGGGTCAGGGCACTGGTGCCCACCATGAGTGACTCATAAACATGCAGGTCCGAGCAGGCAAGCTTGAGCAGGGCCAAGAGCTCGCAGGAGAAGTGGTTGATGACTTGGTGGCCACAGAACTCCAGGGGCAGTGTCAGCACAGGGACCACCGTCAGCAGGAAGGCTGTAGCCCATGAGGCACCAGCCAACAGGCCAAGAAGCCGGGGTCCCATTCGCACAGAGTAGCGCAGGGGGTCCCCAATGGCCACGTAGCGATCGTAGGCCATGGCAGCCAGCAGCAGGCACTCCACAACCCCCAGGTAGAGCCCTACAGTCATCTGAGCCAAGCACTGGTCTAGGGAGATGACAGGGAGGCTCGCCAAGCAGTTGGCTAGGATCTGGGGCACACTGGAGGAGGTGTAGCACATGTCCAGGAAAGACAGGTTGCTGAGGAAGAAGTACATGGGCGTGTGGAGCCGAGAATCACAGCAGATCAGGAGCAGGATGAGGCTGTTCCCCAAAAGGGTGACTGTGTAGGAAACAAGGAGCAGGCAGAAGAAGACAGCCTGTGCCTGTGGGTACTGGGAGAGCCCAAGCAGAAGGAAGTAGATGTCTTCTGTGCTGTTTCGGAACCCCATACTCCTTCTGAAATTCTAGCTGAATGGATAATGAGGAGCATCAAGTGGGGTTTTTAAGAAACTGAGATTTGCTTAAATAAGATTTTACTGTTTCAAGGCACTAAAACTTATGTGTCACTGAGCACTGCTACCAGATTATTCCCCCCACACCCCTGCATAGCCATGTCCTTTCTGGGGTCTTCTTGATACACTCCACCATTCAGCAGCATTTGTTGACTCATTCAATGATTTATTCATTCATTGATTCATGGATTGATGGATTGTTGAGTGGACTGAATCATTCATCGTACCATTCATCATTGATTCATGAACTGAGTGATTGTTAGATAGATTGGGGCATTCATTCATTGGGTCATTCATTCATTCTTACTTTTACATATTGATTAGTGGATTATGTCATTTATTCATTTCTCTTTGAGTCACTCATTCACTAATTCATTTATTGGTGGATTCGTTCATGAATCCAACAAACATTTTTGAGCATCTACTAATTAGGTCCAGACTCTGTCCCAGGCAATGGAGTTACCATGGTGAGCAAGAAAAGCTGGCTCTTCCCTCAAGGGAAGTAACACTTACTTGTTATGTTTGTTCCTCTTTTGTGCTTCAATTGGCTCAACTTTTAGGAATTAAAACATTTGAAACATTTACAGATCAGATTGTGGGGCTGCCCTCTTTAGAGGAGGATTCTCTCTCCAGCTTGCCACAGTCTCCAGGGCACAGATTTCATGTGTCACCTGCCACTTCTCATCTCACTAACGCTGTGGAACTTCTACTCCTGACCTGCTCCACCCACTGGTTTCTCTGACTGGCTTCCATAGATACTTGAGTATGTGGGTCATGGTCTAACAGAACTCTTCTCCTGCTTCCTCTTAAGTGTGGATGAAGCTGTGGGATAGGCAATCAGCTTCATTTATTCATTCACTCATTCATTCACTCACTCATCTTTTAGAAGAACTAATTTTTATGTTTAACTTTTAAATCAATATTAATAAAATTAATTATTTTTCTACCAACAGTAAAATAATACGTGTATAGATTTGTGTAACCACCACTAAAGTGGAGACGGTGTTGAGTAAGATGTGAGGAGGCACTTTAGCCCAGGTCACTTAGCAGCTGTGTGACCTTGATACAGTGTATGTCCACTCCTGATCCCGAGTTCATCTGTAAAATGGGGGTAAGTAAAGAGCCCTTCTCGCAAGGGAACACTCCCTAATTCATTCTACAAGGCCAATATCAGCCTCATACCAAAGCCAGATAAAGATGCCACAAGAAAAGAAAAGAAAACTACAGACCAATATCTTTTATGATGATACATGCAAAAATCCTCAACAAAACATTAGCAAACCAATTCAACAGCAAATTTAAAAACTCACACACCACGTTCAAGTGGGATTTAGTCCCTAGGAGGCAAGGGGGATTCAATGTAAGAAAATCAATTAATGTAATGCACAACATTAACAGAATGAAAGGGAAAGACTACATGATTATTTCAACCAATGCAGAAAAGGCATTTGATTTTCTTAACAAAAGTTTAAGTTTCCTTAACAAAAACACTTAGAACAGTAGGAATAGTTTCCATAACATGATAAAAATATGAAAAGCTCACAGCTAACTTTCTACTTAATGGTGAAAGACTGAAAGCCTTCCCTCTAAGATCAGGAACAAGACAAGGATGCCACTGTCACCAGCGAAATGCAGCGTTGTACTGGGTGTTCTTGCCAGAGCAATTAAGCAAGAAAAAGAAATAAAAGCAATCTAAATTGGAAAGGAAGAAGTGGAACCTTCCTTATTTGCATATGATACAATCCTATAAACAGAAAATCCTGAAAAATCCACAACAGAGTTCCTAGAGCTAATAAATGAATTCAGCAAAATGGCTGGGTACAAGATCAACATACAAAAATCAGTAGTGTTGTTGCTGCAAAGGAGAGGCTAGGCCTGCCTATAATTGTGCCTAAGAGCCTCCTCCCAAATGCCTCTTTGTTGCTCAGATGTGGCCCTGTCTCTCTAGCTAAGCCAACTTGGCAGGTGAAATCACTGTCCTCCCCCCTACATGGGATCTGACACCCAGGGGAGTGAATCTCCCTGGCAACGTGGAATACGACTCCCAGGGAGGAATGTAGACCCAGCATTGTGGGATGGAGAACATCTTCTTGACCAAAAAGGGGATGTGAAAGGAAATGAAATAAGCTTCAGCGGCAGAAAGATTCCAAAAGGAGCCAAGAGGTCACTCTGGTGGGCACTCTTATGCACAATATAGACAACCCTTTTTAGGTTCTAATGAATTGGAATACCTAGCAGTAAATACCCGAAACTATCAAACCACAACCCAGAAGCCATGAATCTTGAAGATGATTGTATAAAAATGTGGCTTATGAGGGGTGACAATGTGATTGGGAGAGCCATATGGACCACACTCCCCTTTGTCCAGTGTATGGATGGATGAGCAGAAAAATGGGGGCAAAAAAAAATATCCAGTGTTCTTTTTTACTTTAACTGTTCCTTTTCACTTTAATTTTTATTCTTACTCTTTTTGTGTGTGTGGTAATGAAAATGTCAAAAATTAATTTTGGTGATGAATGCACAACTATATAATGGTACTGTGAACAACTGAATGTACACTTTGTATGACTGCATGCTATGTGAATATATCTCAATAAAATTGAATTTTTAAAAATCAGTAGTGTTTTTATATACAAGCAATGAGCAATCAGAAGAAGAAATCAAGAAAAAAAAATAATTCCATCCACAATAGCAACCAAAAGAATCAAATATCTAGGAATAAATCTAACCAAGGATGTAAAGGATTTGTACACAAAAAAACTACAAACCATTGCTAAAAGAAATAAAGTAAGACCTAAATAAGTGGAAGGACATTCCGTGTTCATGGATTGGAGGACTAACATTAAGATGGCAATCTTCCCCAAAACAATTTATAGATTCAACACGATCCCAATCAAAATTCCAACAATCTTCTTTTCAGTTAGGGAAAGCCAATCATCAAAGGGCCCTGAATAGCTAAAACCATCTTGAAAAAGAAAAATGAAATTGGAGGACTCATACTTCCCATTTTTAAAACCTGTTACAAGGAGGGGTGGAGCGAGCGGGAGGGCGCAAGCTGGGTGGGGGCATTGGCCCTGAGTCACTTCTGCGACCACCGAGCCCTGTCTTTCCATCTCTGCACCCCAGGAGGGGCGAGAGAAGCCACTGCCGTCAGGAAACCGTCCGTGTGGCCGTACAATGTTACAGGCAGCTGGTCAACGCCAGCACTGACAGAAACACCCTGATCTTGGCGTCCTGAAGCAGCCTTCAGTAAAAACACTTTTGGGAAATGGCCTCTAAATCTTGGCTGAATTTTTTAATCTTCTTCTGTGGATCAGCAATCGGATTTTTTTTAATGTTCTCAGCTGTTTAGTATTTTGTTGGAAGAACAAAGTGATACCCAGCCTAATATTCTTCCTAACAATCCCCATGCTAAACATTCGGATGAGAAGCAACAGACTCATCTAGAAGGACAGATCCACCTCAGTACGGCACCAGCCAAGGAAAGACGAGGACACAGACATCGCTGAAAAACTCTATCGGAAGCTTAAAATTCTTTGCTGGCTTATGACAGGACCTCAAACTTTAGAGAAAAAGGCCAAACACATCAAAGCCACATGGACTCAATGCTGTAATAAAGTTTTGTTTATGAGTTCAGAAGAAAATAAAGACTTCCCAACCGTGGAATCAAAAAACAAAGAAGGCAGAGACCAACTATATTGGAAAACAAAGCTTTACAGTGTATTTATGACCATTATTTAGAAGATGCTGATTGGTTCATGAAAGCAGATGATGATACATAGGTCCTAGTAGACAATTTGAGATGGCTTCTTTTCAAATATGACCCTGAAAAAACCATTCACTTTGGGAGAAGATTTAAGCCCTATGTAAAGCAGGCCTACATGAGTGGAGGAGCAGGAAATGTATTGAGCAAGGAAGCCAGGAAGAGATCTGTTGATGCATTTAAAACAGACAGATGTACACATAGT
The DNA here is from genome assembly GCF_015220235.1 of Choloepus didactylus. NCBI lineage: Eukaryota > Metazoa > Chordata > Mammalia > Pilosa > Megalonychidae > Choloepus > Choloepus didactylus. The sequence continues at coordinate 1,778,284 of NC_051333.1, forward strand.
TCCTCCGTCGAAGACTTAGCACTGGGACATGCATGGAAATTATAGACGTAGAAGCGGGAGATTCCAGAGATACCACTGGAAAAGAAACCTTTCATCCCTATGTACCAGAACATCACTTAATCAAAGGTTATCCACCCAAAACCTTTCGGTACTGGGATTATAACTATCATCCTCCTGCAGAGGGTCCTGGATGCTGTTCTGATCTTGCAATTCCTTCTTGTTTGTTGACCCTCTCATTATGTATGAGTTAGAAGACCTCATTTACCATCTTCACCCATATAGTTATTTACACAGATATCAACCTGCTTTACCTGAGAATATATTAAAGGAAATAAGTGAAACATACAAAAATGACGATTCAAAAGTAAAATTAGGAAACCATTAAAGAAAAACATGAATAAACAAAGTAAAATGCCTGACACTGCACTGAAGAAGGGCTTCTGCATTTCTGATACAGAATACTGGAATCCCAGTCTGGAATTCTTCCTGAACATTCCATATTAGAAATCTTTCATATGAATGGCTGTAAACTGAAGCTTTAACAAGCTGTGAAGTCTGTTAAATTGTGTTTTTGATACAGTAATATATATATGAAAGATATGTGTTTTTAAAATGGTGTCCAGGTAGAGGAACTAGAAAAGAGATTTTGTTGCTTGTTCCTGACCACATGTGTTATTGTCACTGAGAAACTAATACAGTTAAATTTGCTAAAACTACACTGCATCATGTTAGTAATACACACAAAAGTAAAAAGATCGGCCTTAAGGAAAATTTTAGAAGAAAAAATTGTTGCTCAGTGTTGTTTGTAAACCCAAGATGTGAGTTTGTATCTGCAATATGACATAAATGAAACAACCCTCCCTCCCCTGCCACACACACACAAACACACACACACACACACACTGTTTGTCTAATGAAAATTTTCCTGTGATTATTTATAATTAGCAGTATTTCTTCCAGAAAAAGTGGCATATGAATGGCACTTGTCCTAAAGTACATTAATAAAACCATACATTGAAATTTTTAAAAAAAGTTATTACAAAGCTACAACAATCAAAACAGTATGGTACTGGCATAAGGACAGACATGTAGACCAAGAGAATAGAATTGAAAGCTCAGAAATTAACCCTCACATGTATGGGCAATTGGTTTTTGACAAGCGGGCAAAGACAACTCCATTGAAAAGAATAATCTCTTTCACAAATGGTGCTGGGAAAGTTGGGTCGCCATACGCCAAAAAAAAAAAAAAAAAAAAAAAAAAAAAAAAAAAAAAAAAGGAGGACTTCTACTTCACACCATAAACAAAAAATCAACTCAAAATGGATTCAAGACCTAAATATAAGAGCTAGAACTATCAAACTCCTAGAAGAAAAGATAGGGAAGCATCTTCAGTACCTTGATTAGGCAATGGTTTCTTAGACTTTACACCCAAAGCACAAGCAACAAAAGAAAAAAATAGACAAATGAGACATCACCAAAATTTAAAACTTCTGTGCCTTAAAGGACTTTATCATGAAAGTAAAATGACAACCTTACAATGGCAGAGAATATTTGGAAACCACATATCTGATAAAGAGTAATATCCAAAACATATAAAGAAATCATTTAACTTAACAAAAAGACAAACAACCCAATTAAAAAATGAGCAAAAACTTTAATAGATATCTCTCCAAACAATATATTCAAATGGCCCAAAAGCACAAGAAAAGATGCTCAACCTCATTAACCATCAAGGAAATGAAAATCAAAAATCAAAACGAGATACCATTTCATACCCATCAGAATGGCTGCTATTAAAAAATGGAAAATAACAAATGTTGAGAGAATTCAGAGAAATAGGAACACTCATTCATCGCTGGTGGCAATTTAAAATGGTGCAGCAGCTATGGAAGACAGTTTGGCGGTTCCTCAGAAAGCCAAGTGAGTTAGAACCACCATATGACCCAGCAATCCCATTTGGTATATACCCAAAAGAACTGAAAGCAGGGTCTCGAACAGATATTTGCACATCATCCATGCATTCACTCATTAAATCAATTAAATGCATATTACCCATTTTCTGTGAATCTGTCCTAAGTATGGGGACAGTATAAAGAAGGCAAAGTACTTGAACTCAAATAGTTTCAAATCAGAGGTGGGGTTAAGGATATGGAGAACAGATATGTAAATAAATTAGCCGACAAAAATGTGGAATAGCTTGGGAATTGAGGATGAAAAGTATACCAGACAGGGCTGGTATTTTAGGTCTTGGGGAGGAATTCGAATGTCTTGGGTGGTGCCTACCTCCCATGGAGAGTCACCGTGCTCCCGAAGCAGGTGTCACGTGGGTGAATCCCTCCACTGGCTTCGTCTCAGCTCCTCGTCTGGGGACGGGGAACAAACGCCACCACCACGCAGTGAGGCAAGTTGTGGGATCGCATGAGACAAGGGCAGCAAGGCAGAGAGCTGGACCCACGACAGATGCTGAATAAACACAAGACTGTTCAGCCTGCCCCTTTTCAGATCCAGGAGTTCTCACTTTTCCTTTGTTCCCAATGAGCTCCCATCCCAGTAACCTCCCTCAGCCAAGTTATGGCTATTTCTTCCTTCATCCCCTCCAAAGACAGTGTGCACCTTGTGTTCCAGGTCAAGGGAGGAGATAAAGGCATCTGCATAGATTCTCCTCCATTTTTCAGAAATTGCTTCCTAACCGTTGTTCTGACCATCACTCTAGTGTACTTGCTGCTCCTTCCATGATTACTGCCTCTACCAAACTCACCGCTCCCTTCTCTGTTTATCATTTAATAATAGATTGGAAATTTACTTACAGCAATATTTAAAATTTTCCTTATGATTTTTCATTTCTGCATAGTATTCTATTGTATGGATGGACCACAGTTTCTTTACCCAGTCCCATATCTATGGATATTTCCATTGTTTTCTCTCTTTTGGATACAACCTTCCAGTTTTGATTATTTTTTAATGTGTTAGAAAATAATCCTGTTCATCTCTCATTTTGCACCGTATCTGTAGGGTAAATCCCTAGAAGTTGAAGAGTTTGGCCAAGGATTCATGTAGATGCAATTTGAATGAGCAGGGGAGGGAAGAGCTGACTGCCTGCACTCAGGAGCCAGACTTGCTTAGCTCATCCACTTACCAGCTGAGTGACCTTGGACACCTGCTTAGCTTCTCCTCATCTTGGTTTCACCATTTCCACAATGGATACAGCAATGCCTACAGCATTGGGTAGGATGAGGATAAAATGAGGTAATCCTTGTAGATTACTTATAACCATTCTTGGTATGAAATAAGCACTCCATAAATGCTTGAAATTTTTGTGAAGGCACCAGATCCCAGTGGACCCCATTGCATGAAATGGGCCTTGATTCTGAATTATTAACAGACAATTATCAAGAACAGGGGAACAGAGAAATAAAAAGCTGAGGCTTTCTACCATCAATCACCTACTGACCCCTTACCCCTTAACCTAAGCCTTATGAAGGAAGTCCTAATTCTTTATAACTCAAAGTTTCTGGATGTCCTTCAAGTATCAATAAAAAAAGCATCCTCCTGATACCTATTCCAAACAGAGGCCACCCCCCTTCTTCCCCATACCAAAAAATGATACTGCCACTCTTACAGCTGCCCAAACAAAACATTTGGGAGCCACCAAGACGACAGCCTTTCTCATTCCCCTGACATCCAGTCTTGGCTGGATGTGAACTCCACTTCCTCAGCATCTCTCAGATCTGCCCTGTCCTCTCTGATTCTCGCTGCTTCCTCTGGTGGCCTCTCTAATCGTTTGCCAGAGTCTCACTGCAGTTTCCCCACTGGCGTCCCAGACTCACCTTCTCTTCTCTCCTTCAGCTCTGCATTTTACAGCAGCTACCACAGTATTTCTAAAATGCAATCTTAGTCTCACATCGCTACTCTGAGTAGAATCCAGAAGCTCTGGATCATCTTACGACTCAACCAGTGCAGCCCCAGCTCCCCCCTCCTCAGTTTCTACGCTCCCGTCCAGGGACCCCGTCCTGCCTCTCAGTCACAATGAGCTTGTTTTCCTCTCATGTGTTCTGTACTTGCTACTCTCTCTGCCTAGAATTTCATAGGGCTTAAGTTCAGCGGGGAATCCAGACTGACAGGAGCAAAAGAACAAATCATAAAGAAATGAATAATTTCAAACTCTAGAAAGAGGAGGGGGGAGAATATCTTCACAGTAAAGAAACCTGGAAACTACTACCTCAGTCAAGTGATCCAAGTCGACATCACCAGTAACAGGTTATGTTGATAGTATATCCTTTGATAAGAAAATAACATTTTACCTTTGTGGTCTTCCTCCCCCAAACCCCAAAAACTCTCATCATGAGAAAAACATCAGACAAATCCCAGCTGAGGGATATACCACAAAGTACCTGAGAAACTGCCACAGACATGAGGGGATATAATAATAAATATCATGTGGTATATCGGATGGGGCCCTAGAACAAAAAAAGAACATTAGGTTAATCCTAAGGAAATCCTAACAAAATACAGAAGTTCACTAATAATAGTGTATCGATATTGGTTCATTAATTGTAAAAATTTCATATTAATGAAGATATAAATAAAAGGGGAAACTAGGTGCACAGTTTATAGGAATCATATGTTTTATCTTCACAATTTTTCTTCAAATATAAAATTATTATAAAAGATAGTTTATTTTTAAAATTAGAAAATTTTTGAAACTCTAAGTTTCATGAAGAAAAGTTAAATGTTACTAAGAAAGAATAGAGCAGGCCCAGGATGGTTATATTTTTATTTTGTTGGCTTGGGTTTAAGGATTTGTGAATCCTGGATGCTTTTTGGTGAGGCACCATCCAGTGCTTTGACAGGTGCTGTTACTCTCTGTTGTCTTAAACCTACCCAACTCTCGCTTCTGTATTACCTGCCTAGCATTTGTAGACATTTGAGTCTGTGACCCCAGTAAAAGGGATCCTAGCCTAATTTGAGGGGACAGTGATGGCTTTTCAAGGAAATGATGCTTATGCTTGAAGAAAATAAAAGTGTAGCCTTATTAGATTGTCCAGGAGGGGCCAAGAAGAGCACACCAGGCAGAGGGAATGGAAAGGAATGGATGGATGGATGGATGGGTGGGTGGATGGATGGATGGATGGGTGGGATGGATGGATAGATGGATGGATGGGTGGATGGGTGGCTGGGTGGATGGATGGATGGGAGGGTGGACGGATGGGAGGGTGGATGGATGGATGGATGGATGGATGGGTGGGTGGGTGGATGGATGGGTGGATGGATGGGTGGGTGGAGAGATAAAGCTGTTTAAGTTTGAACATCTTCCCCCCCCTCCTCTATTACCCAGCCACATACTTGGCACTGGCAGCGATCTTATCCAGGAACTTCAGACCCATTCCTTCCTTGGAGATACCACACACAAACAGGATTCGAGATGCTGCAGAACTTAGGAAAAAAGAAAAAAATAATTCCAAAGAGGTCCATTTACAAAGCCTGGATCCAACCACTTTCACAAGCAGAATCCTTAAGAAGGAGGATGTATGCCCCATCTCTCTTTCTCTCTCTTTGACTTCCCCTTCAGTTTCCCATACATTTCTTCTGAAATCCACCTGGGGATGGATTGAGCCATGGCAGAGGAAGAACCAGGTACATGGGAGGGAGCTGGAATAATTGGAAGACACCAGTTCCCTGGCAGTCTCTCGGGGCTCCTGGACCCACTGAGGGACCCAATGCTCATTAGAGGCTGATTGGGCTGGGACGTGGGGGTAAAAACTTTCTGGAGCCCTCAGAGTCATTAGAGGAAATGTTTGCTGTGAGTTTCTTCCTCCCTCCCACCAAAATATGAACTTCTGTGAGGGAGCAGGTGGCTTCAGAGGTTCTACAGAAAACTCAGGACTGGTAGATGCAGTCCCAGCTCTGCCATGGGTTGATTATGAGACTTTTCTGAGCTTTGCATTCCTTATCTGTACAATGGGCAGAAAAATCCCTGTTGTCATAGCTTATGAAACGTTTGTGGGCTTGGAATGAGAAGACTTTTTGTGACTCTAAGTTGAGAACGAGAAAAGCATCCCCTGACATAAGGGAGCTCACCTGGCACACCCAGCCAGGCCTTGGGGTTCTGTTGAACATCAACAGTTTCACAGAACCTCAACCTCAAGCAGGCCATTGGATGACAATGACAGATCAATACAAAGACAAGACCGCCCTGGAATCACGTCTGACACAGACGAAACAGGAGCATCATCCAAGCCACAAAAGCGACCAAACCTCACCTCTCCTGGCTAATTTGACTGACAGCTGTTTCTTAACCAGCCTCATCACTGCTCTATCGGCCCTCATTATAGATAAATTTATTAAATTACTTAATCATAGAATTACCCCCATTTCCTGACAGGATCCAATCCAGAGTAAAGTCCCACTTCCTTAAATCTTCCCCCAAATCAACAAACACAAGTCTAAATCCTATATAGTTTCTTTCTAACACTGTGTTTATTTTCTAGGACTGCTGTAACAAATCACCACAAACTGGTTAGTTTAAAACAACAAAAATTTATTCTCTCATATTCTAGCCCAGAAGTCTGAATCAAGGTCTTGGTAGTTTTGGCCCCCTCTGGGAGCCCTGAGGGAGAATCCGTCCCACGCCTTTCTTTTAGCTCCTGGCGGTTGCCGACAACCCTTGGCGATCCTTGCCTGGGAGCCCGTCACTCCCGTTTCTACCTCCGTCTTGCGTGGCTTTCTTTCCTCTCTCTCCCTCTGGGCCTGAATCTCCTTCTCCTTTCTCCTATGAAGAGAGACACCAGCCGTTGGATTTAGGGTCTACCGCCATCCACTAGGACCTCATTTTAACTTAACTAATTTCATCTTCAGAGTTCCTCTTTCCAAGCAAGGCCAGACTCTGAGGCTCCAGTGGACTTGAATTTGGAGGAGACGTGGTTCAACCCACTGAGCCCTCTTACTGAGACGCCCCCATGGCTGTCCATGGCGTGTACACTTGCTCGTTGCAGCAAGTAATAAATCCAACATGTTCAATGACAGGTGTGTCCCTGGTGGTCTTTGACTGGAGAGAAGGGACAAAGTAAGTGATTTTATAGTTCTTTATATTTCTCCATCCCGTGGTATGTAAATGCCTCAGGCCTGCTACTCGCTTCCCTGGAATACAGAGATAGACAAGACAAACAAGATCCGGGGGAGACCAATGAGACGAGTAAATGCAGAAATAAACGCAGTCGACTCAGATAGTGACAGGTGGTATGAATGAGATAAGACCAGGCGATACGATAGGGGACGGCTCGGTGAGGGGGCAGAGCCACGTCAGAGGCCGCAGCCCTGGAGCACTCTCCAAGGAGCTGACATTTGATCTGAGACCTGAGAGACGGGAGGAGCCAACTGTGAGGATATTTTGGGGAAGAACATTCCAGAAAGAGGGAATAATGAAAGGCCCTAAACTGGCATTCCTGAGAATACAAAGAAGGCCAGTGTGGCTCAAACATGATGGGCAAGGGGAAGAGGTAAGAAGGAGCCAAATAAGTCACAGTGAGGAATCTTGTCTTCATTATAAGTACAACGTGGATCCCCTTTGGGTCTCGTTTCTTTCTCTGTACAGCGGAGACCATGGAATGAGTGTGAGCCTATTAAGCAATCTCCACAGCTAGAGGAATAGTTCCTCAACTCCCACCCATAGATGGAAACTAGAATCACTAACAAGAAACAAGTTTGTGAAAATTATATTGTTGGTGAATATATGCCAGTGACTAGAGCGGTTTCTGGCACAAAGGAGATTCTCAAATGTATGTGTGTGAATGCACATATGTGTGGAGAGAGGGGGGGAGAGAGAGAGAGATGGGGGGGGGTGTTTTGGTTTGCCAAAGCCGCCAGAATGCAATATACCAGAAATGGGTTGTCCTTTACAGCCAGGGTGTATTAACTTACAATTTACAGTTCTTGGGCCATGAAAATGTCCAACTTAAGGCATCAACAGGATGACACCTGGACTCTGAGGACAGGCTGCCAGTGCCCGGGACGCCTCTGTCACGTGGGAAGGCACGTGGCTGGCATCTGCTGGTCCTTCTCTCCTGGGTTTCGTTGCTTTCAGCTTCTGGCTTCAGTAGCTGCCTCTGTGTTTTCTGTGGGTCCTCTCTTAGCTTCTCTGGGATTTTTCTCCAAGCTCTTGGGCTTTTTTCTGTGTGTCCTTTTATCTTCTTATAAAGGACTCCAGAAAGGGGATTAAGACCCACCTTGAATGGCATGGGTCACATCTCAAGTGAAATAACCTAATCAAAAGGCACACCCACAATAGTTCTGCACCCACAGAAATGGATCAAAAGAATATGGCCTTTTCTGGGGTACATAACAGCTCCAAACCACCACAGATATATACCTAGATAGATAGATAGATAGATAGATAGATAGATAGATATACATAGATGGATGGATAGATAGATGGATGTAGATATACAGACTAAGTGAATAACTCCCCTAACCCCCTCCACGGCCCTATGAAGGGGGTACTTTTGTTGTCTCCATTTTTCTGATGAGGAAACTAACTTTCAATGCATCAGTAGTTCTTAAACCAATTTGGAGATTTCTTAAATATTGTATTCCTGCAATCAAAACCCAGAAATTCTGGTCTAGTCAGTCTTATTGGGCCCTAGGATCTGTATTTTCAAACAAATACCCTAGGTGATTCTGATATATAATTTTGAACAAAACTTTAGAAAAATCCTGTGCTTTTCTACAATTATGTGTCTCCTATTATTTTCAGCTGAGTTTAATTTCCATCACTTCTCTATCCCCTCATTTGAAATATGTGTATGGCGTTCTTTTAAGATTCCCTGAGAGCATAATGCTAAGCTTCCCTGATGAAGGATAACTGGGGAAAACCTTGGGACTCAAGGCACGACTGTAGCCTAAACCTAGATTCCTGCGGTTGTCACAAAGATTTGGAATTTTCTTGGATGCCCAGATCCACTTGGAACCATCTTCCTGAAACTTTAAAATGAACCTGAGACTGACCGGCTGAGGGGCCCATGGTCATGAGTGGGGGTAGGGGTGGGGGCTGGAGGAGGTGGAATTGAAAAACATGGGGCTTTCCATAATTAAGCACATTCTGATCCATCCCATGACCAACCTATTCCTCTGTGGTCTGTCATGCCTCCGGACACCAGCTCTCTACCAGTTCCTCCCGGAGGTCCCACAGGGGCTACAAGCATACACACGGCCACTTGAATTTTGTGATCATCCTGCCTTAAAACTGCGCCACTCCTCGTATTCTCCTTTCAGCAAATGGAAGGGAGGGAGGGAGGGAGGGAGCAGCTGTTTTCTTCCTACTTTGCATTTGAGGAAACCGAGGCACAGGGAAGGGAAGTGACCTGCCCAGCACGTGGCAAGGGGGATAGGTGGGATTTGAGGGTGAGTGGCCCGCTCCAGACTCAGGGCTGCCGCCTTCTCTGGCGTCAGGCCCAAGGTTACAAGCCCCATTGGCAGGACCGGCCTCGGGCCCAGCGGATCCGGGCGTCAGTCTCGGCTCCTCCCTCCCCTGATGGTGCAATCGGGACAAGCCACCCGGACACTCTGAGCCTCAGTCTCCCCTTGTGCAAGATGCAGCGAAAGACAACATGTCACTCAGAGGCCAGCGTATGAGGTTCAAATAC